>NW_026534341.1:2528201-2612366 GCF_026225885.1 Hylaeus anthracinus
AGAAAACAAAGAATTCTTACGCACATCCATATATACCTGTATAATAACATATTATTCTCGTAATCAAAACGCTTGCATCTTCTACATTGAATACAATTAATTACTACTTTTAGCTGACACTTCGATGCTATTAGAATCCGCCAGAAATGGATTAGTTTCTCTGGCTCGATACATTTTCACCATTAATACACCCTTCGTGAGTTATAATATATCGACGTCGTAGTTTCACTTATGACAGAAACTCGAGGCTCTCGGAAATGCTCTAGCGAACACGTAAGCCAGCAACGTCGAAGATGGCCAAGTTCGAAATTCAGAACTAGTCATCCCTCCATTCGAGGTGACCTCGGAGTGTTCGTCGCGCGTCACCCACGGATTCAACTTCCTCGAGTTGAACTCCTGTAGAGATGATGCCTTTCTTGCGCTGTTTTCCGCGTGCCACCACTTGTCCCATGAACACATTCGTCGTCCAACCACTCTCCGGTGGAACTTGGAGGCGATTAACTGCATGTTGTCTAACTACTTGCGGGGCGAATCTTCGTTCAACAATCGAAAATAGTGGAGCTCGGTGAACGGACATTCGACCTTTTATTTTACGGGGAGACTTCCGAGATCTCGATTGGATTTATATATATTCACAAGTTCCTTAGAAATTTTTGTTTTCGATTATTAATTTGTATATCAAGTGTAGAAATTAATTCCGTCCCTTTTCATTCATACGTTTGTAACTCTAGTTTAAGTAGAAATACTTTAGCTGCCATTTTATTACGTTAAAGTACGAATCTTATTTTTATTCACTACGACATATTGTTTTTACGATTATACGTACTCGTTTGGAACGAATGACCGTGGAAAGATTAACACTAGTATGGTTTCTCTTCGTAAATGAATGGTAAGTTTAATTCAAAGAGGTATAGAATTAAATTCTACATTTACTCTCATTACTCTTGTAATTCTTATTGAAAAATATGTAAGCTTCAGGCGTGTCGTTCTTTTTCTTCACTGTGACGGTTCAATGAAATTCAACAAACAACCACCGTGATGTACGTAGAATTCATCTGCAATTTATCCAATGAGTGATATGGGTAGGGAGCTGTAATAAATTACCAACGTCGAGCGAACGCATGCCAACGACGCAATTACAGCGAACCTAGTTTACTTATTTCCGTCGCGCTCGTGAGCATTCAGATGTAAATCAGACGCGAACGTAGGAAGCAGGTTCATTCACCAAGATTGAATAGCACTCGTCGTTTCCCCTGTCACTTTCCACTCTTACAGGGCGTTTCTTCTTTCTCTTTACATTCTCTTTTGTCAAGAGCCAGCACTAAGGGATTACTTTTTCTCCGTTCCTCGTTTGATACCGTGTAACGTTATTTTCTTACGGGTCCCATGCGTTCGCCAGCAAAACCTCTTTCCTCTGGTCGGATTCAGAGAAAACAGATGCCCACCGGTCTCGGGCTGAAATCTAATTTATCGACGCGAGAGTTACAGAATCCGCAGAATGTGGAAACGTTGCTGCATCGAGTGATCAAAATAAAAAATCATTGGCGTTTCTGTGTGTGTCCAGCACTAGAGTAGCTATGGCACTGATTTTATACAAGTTCGAAAGTGCGATAAAATAAGGGTTGAATTTTCGAGCTTGGGAATTTGAGAAGACCAATTTAGAGGGATTGGTAAAATCATTGGCGCAACTTTGAAAGTCTAATTTAACAATCGAAAAGATAATTAATACTCGAAATGGCGGAATATAATTCCAGAGACTTTTTCGAGTATTTTAGTTTGTAACAATTTGAAACCAAATTTAACCATGTTCTACTTGAACGAAAACAGCGAGTAATGGACAGGCACGTTAGCCAAGTAATTCTCAAGTAGAATTAAATAGCAATAATTAGACGTATTGATGAAATCTCGCCCAAGTAGCAATACTGGATAATGGATAAACGCATTAGTCGACTCTTAATTAGGTGGAAGTAACGAGCAACGGAAAGACGTTATACTCAAGTGGTAACATTGAGTAATGGTCAGACACATTAGTCGAGTCATTCGCAAGTAGAACTAAGTAGTAATGGTCAGACGTATTGATAAAATCTTGGATAAACACATTAGTCGGATCTTAATTACGCGACAGTGTTGGGTAATAAACGACAATTAGAAACGATAACCAATGCGTAAGACACATTACATACACATTTGAAAATTCATTTTCCTGAAAAAAAGAATTTTGTAAATACACCAGAATATTTGTCACAGTGTTTACATATTATTCCAATTAAATTCAATCTGTTATATAATCTATGTATATTTCTCCAGTAACTCGAAGCAACGAGGTCGTCTTGTTAACAAAAATCCGCAACTTACATGACACCTAACCGCGAGGTTCAACCGTAACACGATATCTACATGGCATTTAGATAACCAAAACTTAGTCCTCGGCTCCCAGCAAAATTTCGATCCCCTGCGTACGCGCGGATTACTAATCCCCAACGTTACGTGATGCACGGAAGTATGAAACTTTGCTTGCTCCAATCAAGGGACTCCTCGTTCCAATTTTTATTTGCAACGAGCTTCGTGTAACGTAAAAAAAGAAAGAAAAACCTGATCCTTCGCAATGAATCGTTCCACGACCAGCGAAATCGGAGCAGAATTAATTAACTGAAACGGCGAAGTGGCAGCATCGATACTCGTGACATTTTCTTAGTCACGGACGGTGCTCCGCAGCAATAATTATAAAGTCCGCCGGGGCCCTACGTTGGCGTGTAATTAACCTACAACCGACAATGCCATTTCCTTGAAATGGAAGAAATTTAAATACCAATAACCAAGCCCGGGGGACAGCGGGGGGGGGGAGGAGGAGGAGGAGGAGGAGGGGTGTCTTAGCAGCCGAGCAGAGTGGCGAGCACTCCACGATCCTGGAGCAATCTAACGAGAGAACCAGATGCTCCGGAAAGCTTTATCAAGCCACGTTACGAAGATCATACCAGGAACCAGCCATTTTATTTCCTTTATTGTATGCGCCCTTTCCCGTGGAAATTACTCTGAAATTCTACGCGAATTTACCGTTTCAAACACTTTCTCGAGGGAGTTTTGCTCGTCTAAAGCCGCGTCGATGAAACAGCGAATAGCAAATGTAAGAATTTACTAACGTGTGTCGTCGCGTGCGTTATTATTTTATACGAAGCATTGTCCATTGCTTGAACAAATATAGATTGACACGATAATAACGTACATCGAAGAATGAGAATTTATTCACTTTCGTGGAATAATCGCTATTATAATTTTTTAGCAAGTTATTAAGTAGAAAGTATACGTAAAAATATCTGTAACGTATGTGGAATACATTCTATAATTATTATAATAACATCGTTATTATTTCGTTTTGTATAAGTACACGCAGCTTTTGGTTACGTTTAGCGTATATTTATTGTATTAGTTTATGTCAGAAATGCATGAAATCCGCATTCTAATAACAACATAAATTGATACGTCAATTTGGAAAGTAAGATTTGATTAACACGCATACAATAATCGCTCTGATTATTTTCATCGACGGTATCGATATAAATCGACACCTCTGCCACCTGCAAATACGATATTCCTACGTTACTTGGTTGCTTCAAACAGTTAAACGAAATAACTGTGAACCTCGAAAAACGAACAAGTAAATATGTAAATCGAAATGTTTCTACCAAGAGTACGCAGCTCCGATATAATTTAAACGGTAAATTAATGGTCGCAAGACTTCCATGGCACACGAAACAAAGGAAATATTTGATATGCGGGTCACGAGTTCCAATATTTATTGTTTGCTAATCAATTCAATTCACTTTAATCCATGGGATGCTCTGAAAGTGGTTCGAGCGAATTCCGATTGAAACGGAAACCATCGGGACCAAAAGTCCCTCAATTTCGCTCTTTGATATTTTTCAAGCGAACAGAGAGGAGAATCGAGGGAAACGTAAAAGTACCTACGTAGTTGTAAAAAGCAACGAGGTCGAGATGAAGCGGTGAAACTGATATAAATTCTGCGTTTAAAGGGAAACTATGGCCCTTATACCGGCCAAGTCACCAGGAGATCACTTGAATGTCTCTCTTGAAGCTGAAGATACAGCGAAATGTATAGGATACAATTTAAATGCTTCCAAATGGCCAACATAAAGAACATTATCTCGCGTCTCTGAAGTCATTTTCGCAGACTTATCGGGGGTCGTGAAAGTTTTGCTCTCCGAATGCCGCTATATATACCTTCATCCCTTGCATATTATAATCTACACCAAGGGAGTTCAACCTCGGTGACAAGTATAATAAAACATGTAATTCTTATCAAGAATTTTATTTACATGCTTCATTTTGCCGATAGAACTAACGCGTGCCTAATTGTGAACCTTGAAAAGTAAATTTGAAAACGATTTTACACATTCGTAACTTTAGAGTGTAAACGCGATATAATTCTCTACTTTTAATTCGAAAGTGAATTTTACTTTTAATTGTGTCTACGTGTAACCGACTTCAACTGCGCCAAGTAGATATTTTAATTATAATTATAATTTTAATTATTTCTATATGTAACGGATCTCCGCCGCACCAAATGGAATTTCCTTATATATTCCTCTTTCATTCCAGGTTTTCCCATTCAAAGTTTATCACTTTGATGCTAATAGTCTTTCCGAAAAAATAAAAAGGAATAATCTTTAAAAGTCTTTGAAATAAAAAGAATAATTGGAAAACTGATCGAAATTGAACGAATCACAGCCGAAATTAAAATAGAATAAATTTCTACTCCTTCGAGTCCACGTAACAGTTCTCGACTGTATCGAACGAAGTTTCTAATCGACTGTTCGAAGCTCGAGCTATAAAGTGCTCCATAAATGTTGAATATCAAAGAACTATCTCCCGTCCCTCTGCGCTACGTGTAACCAGACCTCGGCTACGCGGTTAAAGAATCAGGGTGTGGGGAGAGCGTAGGGATGGCATCATTCGCAATCATCGATTCCTCTCACGGTCGAGGGGAAAATGAGAAATTGAAAGGACGGGTCAATGATATGCGTACCTGTCGCGTGGTTTCGACAGGAACTATTTCCCAGCTTCCTCTGGCGCACCCTCTCTCTCTCTACTCGCGTCTCTGCTCATCTGCATCGCGACTTGATCATCGCGCCGCTCTGCTTCCATTTATTTCTCGATATTCGAATGGCCCGCCATGTCTAGTCGATCCAGCCGACCGAACGACGAACCGAATCGGAAACGATTTTGAGAGAATTAAGAAGGAAGGATGTAGGGCACCGAGTTAAGTCCTCGATAGGAGAAGTCGCTGGCCGGAGATAGTAATTGCGTTTAATGGGCGACTGGCTCGTTTCACCGTACGTCGATCCTCTCTTCTGACAAACTATCCAGCGATGGCTGTGTTAATAGTCTTACCCTTTGTAAATGAGGAGGATACTTTTTGTCTCGCTATATTATTGAGCGGTAGAAATTAATCGAGTCCCTTTCTAGAATGAACTATTTAATTACAAAGAAAGACCGTACAACTTTTAATCTTCCCTTAGTCGCGCATTCCACAAAAGCACGTAGAGATGTAATTGAAGGATGCGCGTCAATAAGGAGACAGAAGTGAACTTTTCTTTTTACATTATTATTTTTCTACGAATTCATTCGTGACAGTTTATTTTTATATTTTCACGCATCGTGTGTGCTGTAAAAGTTTCACGGCTCTTGTGAGCTGGCCAAAAGAGAAAAGAAAATGATGTGTCGTAAAGTTGCTCGTCGTCGTTTCGTCGGTCGAAATGGTCCACGAGTTGAATTTAATTAATATCAGTGACGTGATGTGTAATATCTGTCGCGGTCGAGGGGACGCGTTGTGGCCACCGCATCGATTCAAATTAATTCTGTTAATGGCTGCTCGTAATGTTGCGAATTCTTGGGTATTGATTTTCAGGGGTCCTACATACTATTTCTCGCATTATGATTCCATGCCCGCGGCAATATTACATTCCTGCCAGGCTCAAATGGTTACTTGTACGTGCAAAATGGTTACTTGTATTTGTTCTCAGAGTACACGTGCTTTAAAGGGATATTAAGTATTCTATTCTCATAGCAGAATTCATTTTACTTTTTCGCATGCATGTTACTACGAAGAATAACTCAAATCGATTCGAACAGAATAAATGCCTTTATCGAATTCACTATCATAAGAAGAGGAAACGTTTTCATGAAAATGAAGCAATTCTAAACGAGGCAATTCTAGATATAAAACGATGTACGTATAAAGTTAACATATTTGTGAGAATATGTTATTTGTTATGTTAATATGTTATGTTATATTTTCGATCCTGGAAATTTTGATTTAAACAAAGTATACAAAGAAGAATTTTGTTGTTATAATTCTTCTTGTAATAATCTTCTTATAATCGAAAGATCTCGTTACTGTCTCATTTAGATAATTCTTTAAAAATTCAAAACCTTTCATAAACGATACTCGCGAGAGAAAAAAGGTATCGCGTAATCGCTCTAAATTTGAAACAAGAAAACGTTCCGTTCCCGGAATCCAATAATTGCTATCCGTCGTGCATTCGTTAGTTTCCGACGCTTCTGCGAGGAGAAAATATTCTGAAATAAGAAACCGAATAGAAATAAAATTATAATACCACGCTGAGTAATGCAATCTGAGAAATGCAAGCCTAAGATATTCCGCGGTCTGTCGAACTGCGAAATGAGCCTAGACGCTTCGTTTCCCTTTCTCCCAATCGCGAATCGAGAAATGAAAAACCTTGAGGGATCGATACACTGGCCAGGCTAGACCACGAAGTTTCATCGATAAAGATATTCATGTTCCCCTATAACGAAATTGATGCCGCGAATCTATTCTCTCGCAATATTCTTTCCATTCGGTGGGGTCTGCTTTGATCGACTTTTGTCATTTTCTTCTCAAAGCGTCCTTCATATCGTTTATATCGACACGAGGAAGGAACGGGCGATATTGACGATGAAAATGTGATACGAGCTCCGTGGAAAATCCAGTCTTAACAAGCTCCTTTAATGAACCATTCCACTGTAATGCGTCGACCACTTCATCAGAGGAAGTATCCTAATTATAATCAATCTATATCGAAATTTGTCCGTTGAGAATCGCACATGCATCAAGAATGGAATTTCAACAATTTCCGTCCTGGTTACAAATTTTGTATTTCAGTTTCAACCGTCAGACTGGTGTTATTCTCGAAATAATCCGAAAGTAAAATTGATAAAAGAATCGAAAAAATATTTCTTACCGTACGTTTTATTCGTAATCTATCTAGTAAGATCAAGAATTTTCGAAATGTTACTCATTAATGAAAGTTATTCATATTCTTGTTACATTTGTCTGGCAAAGGAGAACTGAAGCAACTTTCTAACCAATTACGATGAGGACAGCCTTTTTAATCTTGCCCATTCGGCTGCTTCAACGCGACTTTATGAATTACGCGTCGTTTCCGTCGTACTCTCACGATACGATCTAAACGCGCGCCGGGGATAAATTATTCGGTAATTAAGACGTACAGTTCGTGGCTGCTTTCGCACTCTGTTTCCGAATCTAATTTCAGGTAACCGAGAAAACTTCTGTCGAGCGTTGTTTAAGTATGATGTCGGTTGACGCAAGGCGCGGAAGAACCACCTGAAACACGTTTCATTTTCTGTTAGCAACAAAGTGTAACAGTGGAGGACGAGCGCGTCGTGATTCTGAGACGCCTTAGCGGATACGTTAAGCCGTTCTCGTTAAATGTGAAATGCGTGATACGTTATTGAACGCACACATCCGGATATTCCATTTCGCTGTAATGTTCTCCACTGTGGTAGTCGCGAATTAATATCTCCGTTCGAGAGCATAATTCCACTGCGATACGCAATCGAAGAAATATTATCGTCGTTGCGCGAGTATCGTACGCGGAATATCGATGGATAGTAATTGGATCCTAAAGGAATCGTATTTCATAGTGGAAAATCGAGCGATTGGGTTATTATAATCCTAGCGATATGTCAATCGGAATTTTACAACGTTCGGACTTTTGTATTTAAATATTGTATTTGAACATTTTTGCGGTAGTTTTCTGTTTTCTTTTTTCTTTTTTCTTTTTTCTTCCTTACTTCAAGTTTCGTCTTCTGATAGATCTGAGAGTCTAAAACAGTCTTTTTGTAGTCGAAAGCTTGAATATACGCTTTCTTCTTAAATAATTTCAGCAAACAAACCAGGTTCTCGAATGAAACAGTTTCTTTTTTTTTTTTTTTGACCTACAACAACGGAGAAAATATTTCGTACATAGTTTGAATGCCTTCGACGAGCAAATATGCACTACGAAAAATTCTTTTTCAGTTTTTTCATTTATTCCGAGTTTTCGAAGTTATTCGTGTTTGATTTTTGTTTTATTTTTTTTTTTTTTTTTTTTTTTTTTAATTATTAGAACGTAAATATATAAAGCTCTCGTTTGGATATTCAAGGAATTTAGTGAAATAAACTGTTTCGAGTGTAACCTCTTCCGTTGGAACGGACTCTTTCTCTACATGAAAGTTTAATCGTTTAGTGGCAAAATAATACGTTCTACTTTCACTTTAAATTTCGTTACTTTACCATTTAACGAAAATGCTCCAAAAGCAGTCTATAAAACTGAAAGTGACGAAATGATTCTTTTTTTTTTTATACAGAACATACGTAATCGACCTAGTCGATTCGAGTACATTGTACCTAATATCCTCAAAGTTCACCTTACAATTTTCACTTCATTTCTATCATAAAAGACGTTATTGTAATTTAAATATAAAAGCTAGGTACATTGTGTCGCTGCCTCTTTTCTTAGATCCATTGATAACCAATATTTTTATATTACGTTATTTTTACGTATATCCAACCATTTGGTCAGCGCACGGCGACAAAGTAACCGAGCAACGCTTTTCTACCGATTTCATTTACAAATTTTCAGATTTCAAATCGAGAAAGTATTTTTATCAAAATAAAACGTAGCCTACGTTCCTCTGCGATAGCCTAGCTTTCTATTACTGAAAACAATTTTTAAATCGGTTCGGTAGTTCCGAATATCACGCCCTACGAACAAACAAACTTTACCTTTTTATAATATTACAGCATAGATGGTATAGATTAATATTAATCTATACAAACGTGGATAACGATCTCCGATTATTGGAATCACTGGATCGTCTTCGACCGAAAAGAGACGATTTACCTTAAATTCCACCACGGCGATGGTCGTTTATAGAACCCAGCTTCTGTAAACTTTCGTCGATTCGATTCGTCCGGTTTCTCCAAGTCCGGCACACGGGGCGCTTGGACGTCGTGGATCGAAATGAAACGTGGATATATTCTGTGTCGGGCCATTGTAACCGGGTGAACTGGGTCAAGATTTCGTTGCTTGATTCGAGAGAAGAAGTCGCGGCTACGAGAACTCGTTATCGCGTGTACCCCGAGGAATAAGAATACGAGCGATGAAAAAGACATGGAACGTAAATCCCTCGCGCAGTCGAGTTAAATTCTTACGGGAACAAGAATTCAATTTTGCGCTTGAATTTGAATCGATTAAGGCGAAGGCTGGATTAGAATTAGAAAAGGAATTCGAGTTCCATCCCGGGGGACGGATCGAATTGTTTCAGTGCTGATTTCGTTAAGGGTGCGAGTCAAGAGTGCGAGGCAAGGGTGCGAGTAGCAAGAAATCTATAAGAATTTATAATCGAGTCTAACGATACCAAAAAAGACACGTTCGCAGACTTGGAATACTTAATGCGGTTGCTGTTCAATTTTGCACGTTTTGCAACGAGATGACGCACAGTGCAAAGGGTTAATTGTTCTTAATTAATCTTCATACGAATAGGACCGAGAATTCCATTCGAGTTGTTGAGTTTCGTGCGACAAATTTTAAGTAAATAAATAATCGAATATTACGAGTATAAAATCATTTGTGCAGTAAATTGAATCGTGATTCCTCTCTGATTTCATAAACAACTTCCACTTTCATGCTTCCATTATCATAGATAACTTCAACCACAGCATTCCTACTATTCTGAATAATCGCACCTCTAATAGTTGCAGACGTTGCAGAAATTTGTAACTAACAATCAGCTTCGAGAGACATAAACGGAGACAATTATTTCAACGAACTACGAAAGGTGCTCGTGACACCGTCGTGGTTTGTTTAAACATCGGCTTCGTGGAAAACAGAAGACCGAGTGCCTTCATTTAATGCAAACGCGGACGACACTTTAACGAGGACAACATTCGCGAATAAAGACAATCGAACTTGAGAGATCGCGACCCAATTATAGCGCAAGTGGGACGTGCCAATTTCGCGTCATCTGTTAGAGAAAGCCCGTCTGATATCGACAAGTTTCGTATCGCGAGATGAAGCTTGAAAATTGAAATTTCGTCAACTTTTGTCATTGAAACACAACGAACACGCATCCCGCATCCAAAGGCAAGTACTCCCATAGCTTGAATTCAAATCCAAGTTATCGAACTTCACCGAAGCTCTTAGCGTGTTAAAATCTGTCCCGTAACAACTGGCACGCTACTTTCGGACGAGTAATGCACGTTATCGATCGGCCGGTACCATTCATGGACTTACGGATCGTAACCCCGTGCAAGAAGAATCGATATTACGAACGTTTACGCGCTCTCTGTGAACCGAATATTTCAAACAGTATTTCCAAATGGCTTTCCGATACCGCGCTCCGCGGGACTCGGTGTCGGAATACGTGTAGCTGATAAGAGAGATGCGAATTCAGCGGAATTTCTGCGTGACAAGGAGCATAGGCGAACGCATGGTCGGACGAAGAAAGTGGAGCAAGGCCGTGTATGATCAGACATCGTTGCTTGCCGCCATCTGACTCGCGAACGAAGAACTACAGAGGCCGTTTGTCGGGACGCGTTCTCTTTCCTCTGCCCTATCGACTTTCTCTCCATACAAAATTAACAACTTTCAAGGATTATTTACTCGATATTCGATTATGTAAAGACAATTAACAAACGTATACACGTGTTCAACATTTGAAATTATTACTTTTCCATAAATTTATAGAGATCATAGTACGGTAGTTGATTCTTCGGAAGCATGTATGTTCATTATTGCAGAAATTCATTATTTCGAAAAAATGTTTTATAAATAAGTTTTGTCATCGATGTTTCAACTGTTCGTTTCCTGACTCATGTTTATGCATCGATCATCGATGATTGCATCCAGCGTTACGCGTGGGTCGTTGTTTGCCGAGCGTTTTTTCGCTTATTCCAATAATTCACTTTAATAATAAGTCACGGTACGTTTATTACATTACATGCTTGCGCGTATGAATAATTTGTTATTCAACAGCAAATGTAAAACGATTATATTCGGCTTTTAATACGTAGCTGAATGTTTCGGTAAAGGATCTAGGATCTTCGTTAGGTGGAATTGTTTCTTCGCTTTTATCATTAACTGTTCGTAATTAATTACGTCGTCGTAGGACTGGAACACTGTAGCAGCAACAACGTAGCTCCACGGTTACCGGAATAAGATATAACCAATAATGCAACCTCCCGGGGACGTGATACGGGTATGTTAAAAAAGTTTATCGAAAACCATTGAACCGAGGCGGCAGGTACGTCGCGTACCGTTTCTCGTATCGAGCCGAGTGCCACCGATACCACCGGCTAACATTTTCGTAACTCGGAAGAAATTTCGGAACAATGTATCCCGACCTATTCACGGAAGATCCGAGATGGCCTGGTTTCCACGATTTCGATCGTCAGGACTCCGTAAAGCTGATTCGAGGCGACACGCTTCGCTCCACAAAGGCCCTCCTCTTCGTGCCACGACTTCGTTTTCGGCCCCGGGATCGAATAACGCGCGACGTGACTTCGAAGATTGCATTTTCGCGAGATGAAAACTGCAGAAATAGGGATAAGCGGGCGTCGTTCGTGCGAATAAACCGTCGAGGCGTGGGTGAATTCAAATAAACCTCGGCCGAGAAAGCGATATGACGTCCTCGCACGGGATACCGATAATATTACCGTAGTTTCTTCCCCGTGGCTCCGGAACGATTGAAAATAAAGATGATCCCGTGACGGGAGCGTCGTGATTGGTCCTTGAACCTGTACAGGATGAGAGATTGTGATCTGGTCGAAAAGTTCGCGAATCCTTTGGCGCACAGATCGTACTAGAGACGATATCGTTGAAGCCTTATTTACGAGGACGGGGTTGTCTAGCTTGAACTATTCGAACTACATTTTAAATTTCAGAGTATTTAGCCGTCGCGTTCGGAACGAATCGTTGCAAAATGGACAAACGGAAATAGTATCGAATAGTGCAGCTTTGGAACCATGTAATTTATTTTCTATCTTATATTCTTACCTCGCGTTCGAAGTATTTTTTTCTTGTTCTACGTTTAGGGTTGGTTTCGAAGAGTTAAATATGCGCAGGAAATAGTTATGTATGCTGTCAAATAATGCACGTCGTTTGTTCAGAAAAAAGTTTAGAAAATTAAAGAAAAATGTTTCAGTATTTTGTTATCGTAACAATGACTTTGAAAATGGAACAAAAATTAATTAAACGGTACGTTTTCTTGCAATTAAAATAGACGATATTAGAAACCGTAAGTTTCGCAATTGCCGAGACAAAAATTCTTTTGTACTGGTTATTTTCGTGTAATTAAGAGATAACTGGCAACTTTGAGAGCCTGTACTTTTTTAGAAATTTTTACAAATTTAATACCATTAAAACGATTCGTTCCTTTCGAGTCCTTGCGACGTCACAGATGTTCCGAATATACGCTCCAAGTAATTCATGCATATGACACGTTACGCTGACTAATTCTTTAACGGTCGATTTTGCCGCTGATAGCCGTTGAAGTTCAGCAACAAGGCACGAGAAGACCTCGTGGCCGTAAAATAGTAGCAAAAACGTCCTCTTTATCTGCATTATTATCATACATTTGTGTCAACAAGGACAGCTTGCATAAAAGTAATATAAAAAATTCAAATGTCAAACATAAAATCTAAAAAAAATGGTTTTAATTTACTTCAACTGTACGACCTTAAAATTTGGAATCTACTTCTGGTTACAGATGAAATATTCCAAATAACGAAGTAAGATATGCTCAAGAAGCTAAGACAGAGGACTTTTCATCGGCTCGTGATCGAATACGATTGCGATCAATGTTTAAGAGATAACGAGTAGAAACACCGACGCATCTTTGATCGGTAGCAAAGTGAAATCCGCGCGCAGCATTGATTACGTAAAACGATAACCATTATATAAGGCAACGAAACAAGTGAGTCACTTGACGCGTTTCCTGCCACCCACGAAACACGTAAATTAGAATTTTATGATGAACACGCTGAACGACACGGTACCAAGGAACGAGTGTGATGTCTCATTTGTTAGTATGATTCGATTCAAAGGCAACGCGTTAAACGCGTGATATTTATATATAAAGCTGTTCAAACACCCGAGACATTTCGAGTATTTCGGTGGTGGTCGAGTATTTGAGGAGAGAAATGATCGTTTTTAAATACGATACAGCGTGTTCGTTGGTACAACAGATTAACGACGATTAATTGTCAGCCTCGAACAAGTATTTCGATTATAATTCAGAAATATGTATAATCTTTTGCGGCGAGGATAAATAGAAAAATAAAAAATATTTATTCTTTGAAAGGAATGAATATTTCATGATTTTTCTATTTCTTCTTACATCCGAACAAAATTTAAACACTTCTGGACAAAAGTTTCGCTATACTTTTAATTCTCTTACCTTATAATTGTAAAATAATTCTGCTCGATGTGAAAAATCATCGATCAATCGTCAGGTCAATTCGTTCGCTTGTAAATGATTCGAACTTGAAACGATTCATTGGATTTTGATATAATTTATTCGGTGCTGGAACAATAGTATAATAATTTGTAGAATTAGTCTACTAATTATAAAAACCACTGTTTTCCAATGGATCGTGAACTAGTTTCCCCAAAAATTTGGTAATTTTCGTAGAAAGGAGTTTGGCAATACCTCAACTTCATCGCCTTTTTCTAACGAACGACTTTTTGGCGCATTCGAGCGCGAAATGCATCGATATCCGGTGCTTTTAAAAAGCGAGAATGTTGTAATCAGGAAATGGACCCTTTTCTCTCCTCTCCCGTTCGAATGGATTCGTTTCTTGGGTTAAAAAAAAAGAAGCGAGCATACTCAGGGGGCTCTCGTTAAATGGATGTGTTACCATTAACGTCGGGCCGCGTGCCCGCGAGGAACTTTTATATCTTTGTACGCCCGTGTAGCGTGTACAGCGCGCGTTAATAATGAAATAAAAATCGCGTAAATAATTCTGAAGGCATTCGACGGAATTAAGTGCAATCAACTTCGTGCAGCAGGATTAAATATTGAAGCTTCCTCGGAGTTGTAATACTTTATTCAAGACACTCGTGGAACAAATACATATTTATGTGGGACGATTGACGCAAAGTGCGGTGTATATTTAAAAAAGACCGATATTCTGTATGCGCACGGTATATATCTACGTGTATCGATTCGATTCGAATCGATCTTAAATTAAATTCTGTCGGTCCACGGGCGTGTAGCACAATACTGATATCCTTCGGAATAAACCAATAACTTCGTATTGAATTGTTGAAATTTCCATACGCACGACATAAAATAATTAAAGGATCGCCTCTTGAAACACGCCAGCCAATATTTTCAAAGCCGCGCGCACTGTGCAAGCTAGGTATCCAATAAAATTTCCAGTTGATACGTTTTTATTTATTTACATTTCGGGTACTAGCGTAATTTCACCAAATTTAATAATTATTACCAAGTTTTTAGGGCAACGATTCAACCAAAAGTCCGTAAAATGGTATTTTACTTTTAAACAACTAGTCGCGTCTAGTCGTAGTTATGTCGAGAATTAATTGGGATATTCTAGATGAATTATCACGAGTACTCGTATAGTATTCAAACTGAAAAGATTTCGCACGAATAATTACATTTATAACGTAAATAAATTATTATGAATACTAGCATTTGAAACTTATACGAATTATTACTTATATGAATTATGTATAAACTGGTTATAAAGTCAAACATAATAAATTCTTCCAACTTATTTCGTTTGAAACTTGAACAGGTTGTTACCAATTACCACCATACCATTGCATATAAAATTCAATATAAATTATTACTAACGATTCCGTACGAAACTCGCGTATAATAAATTACTAGAATTCTTTCGTGTAACGTCGCATAAAGATCGAACGTGTTATCGTGAATAATTTCATTTAGAACTGCGTTGAACTATCTCGCGAAACTCGATGCTCGGATCTTGACTAGGTAAATTAATAAAAGTGCCCACTGTACGTCGTCGCGTTGTATAAAATTATTAGAAGACGGTGACAGATACCTTTGGCGGATTAAAGGAACCGTAATCCATCCGACGGCGTGGGTGGACAGGCGCAAGGAAAGTGACTTATTTTACCGAAGGAAGGGAAGATTATCTCGAGCACGTCCTGAGGAGAAACCTCCGGTTTCCTGATTCATAGGCTGCCTCGCGTTACAACCTCTTCCCGTTCTCCGGCCAAGCGTCTTGCGATGCGCTAATTAAAATTACGCCCAACTAAACTCGCGGCGCACCTATGGCTATCGCGATGGTTCCGTTTGCGTACGAAGGGAAATCGTGATTCGTTCTCGTTACGGGGACCATAAATGTGTCATTGTGCTTCTGATTCGTAGCCTAGTCCCGTTTAATGCGACAGGGAAAGTACGTCCAATTCGTCGTAACTCTACGTCCGCGCCATACTTGACTCGAGGAGTATTCGCGATTTAGATACACTATGCCGAGTTCTTTTTCATTCATCTGGGCCTTCTTCGAAATCGATAAAACATACTCCAGAGACCAGATTTTTTAGATTTATTTGGCTTTTTAATGAGATTCCTTTAATGGTTCTCCAAAGGTTCCTTTAACGAGCACCAACTTTGTTTATTTAACTGGGTGACTGAACCTTGATTATTTTTTAGATTCATCGTTTTAGTGATAGAAGTCGTTGATAAAATACACGTAATATATGTATTATATGGTAAGTTAACTCGAGGAAAAAGACAAGTTGTAGAATAGTGATAAATTTAACCAGTACTCGTGTAAAAAAAAAACAATATAATTTTATTATCTAAAGTCTTAAATAGTGCCTCCTTCTTATTTAAATCTAATCACTTTTCTCTGATCCTGTTGCTGGTGTTTTAGAGAAAGAGAAAAAACAACGGTCGAATTTATCAAATTATTTCGCAATGTTCGAGGTCGACACAAGCTTGAATATGAAGAACAATACGTTTGCAAATGTTTCAACCGTAACTACCAATCAGAGGTAATGGTTGTCTTCGACATTGACTCTCAGTCGGACTCCGCAAAGGTGGGTGGACGTTAAGCGAATTGGAATTGGAAGCTGCTCAATGACTCGCACGCTTAGTCATCCGATGAATATTATAGCTGAATATTAATACGACACGGGCACATGTCAACAAGACTATTGTCAAGGACGTTTTTTCCTATCAAACCCATCGTTTTCTTGGCTCCATTATCTGTAGAAAATTTATCCAATTTCTTTCTATCAATTACCTTTTATTATTCCGTCCAATCGATTCTATCAATTATCTTCTATTGTTCTATTCGATCTCTTCTATTAATTGCGTTTCGATAGGATATCAGTTGAAATGGTATAGTACGATTCTTCGAAATATACCTAATCGCTGTAGTTGAACAACGTTGTAATTAAAGATTGTTTCCATTATTTCATTTCCTTACAAGTGACACATGTAAATGTTATCTAATTTTTTCATAATAGTATTTCTCATTCGGTAGTAAATCACGGGAAATAATTAATAATTTCGAATCTCCACGACTTGAATTCGCTCCTTTTGGCATATTTAACGAAAAGTAGACGGGCTTTTAAATAATAATAATAAATAATAATAAACTGAACTGCTCGAACGCACAGCAGCTTTTTCTTCTAATTAAGGAGAAATTGTCCACCGATTCTAAGCCGACGTGTACCTTTCTAACTCATCGTGGCGCAATGGTCGACGAACGAACGAGCAAGTAAAAATTTCTCCGGCATGAATCGCTGGCAGTAACTGGTGATTTTATGGCTTTGCATTTAAGCTAGAGCATTTAAGTGTTCATGGTCTTCTTACATCGATAATTAGTCATCCAAATAATCTTAATTCTCCGCTATTCTACGGAGTATAACGTATACTAAAGACAAGTACGTAGCCGTGAAGTAAATAACTCAACTAACGACACATGTAGAGTAATCATTGAAGAGTGATCAATTCTGAGTTTACCTATCAAATAAATTGAAAGTGTTAAACTATCAAAAGTGTCCTCTTGATTTAATAATGATAATAGGCGAAAGTAATTTAACGTGGCGCACGAAGAGCCAGATTTTTCATATTCTTCGAAACACTTGCAAAATACACGATCTATTGCATACTTCTTAATTGATAAACTAGAACGATGGTTAAATATCAATTGCCCCATTGATTCGTTGTTGTAGCTCCTCGATTTTTCTAACAATGAGACCCGAGTTCTTCTATATTCATTAGAATAATTATTTCCGTGAAATTACTTTCTCTTTTACTATCACTTTTCATTCTCTCCAAAATCAATACCTCGTAACACGAAAATAAGAATGCTTAAACGAGCCATTGCGCCATTTTCATTACTTCTAATTACAAAGGATTGTCCAAACTAGCGCGATCACGAACGAACCAGCAGAAATCGAAGTTCGATGATCCGATAGATCATTCTTCGTGAAGGGTTTGCTCCTTATCGAAAAAATAAAATGTAAACGTAGCTATATATAAACCAGGAGGGAGCAGGTTGTATATGAGCTCATTAGGCGTGGAATACGTTGCAGATTAGCAATCGATCATTTCGACGAGCAACCTGTCCGTCTCCTCCGCTTCAGTTTGTAGACGAAGCCTTACAGGGTTTGTAACTTATGTGTGCGACCTAAGTCATAAGTCGTCGCCGAACCTACACTCGCTTTCGAGACTTTAGTCTCGAAGCTATCCCATCGATCATAAATAAATATCTATTTTATTTAGAAATAAGTAGATGTCGAATTTTCCCATTAAATTTCCCCGTTGTTCGTGTCAAGATTTAAATCTTTTCAATTTGATATCCGCTGCGGTCGTTTGTATAAAACAGAGTTCTATAATATTTTTATTAACAAAGACAATCAACGAATGAACGTTATCGTAATTTGTACGTATTGAATATTCATTGATTGAATCGAGATCACTTGTTTGTGTTTTTAAATAGAAATAGCGATTTATTTTCGTGAGAAAAAGTACTCATCAAATGAACTTTATCGCGATTTGTAAAACGAATATTCAGAGAATTTTATTCATACTTTGGTATGCTTCTAGAAAGTAACGAACTCTGTGACGAGGAGTTCTCTGTAAGAAATGAAGAAAGTGACTACGTTTCTACAATTACGTTAAATGTTGCCTTCGACAATTAAGATTCCTTGAATGGGAAAATAATTCGATCGACATCATTCGTTGTTGTTAAATAAAACCGACTTAATCTTTCTTGGAGAAAGTACTCGTAAAATTTTATCGTAATGCGAATGATGAATGTTCAAGGAATTTAATTGGTACTTGTATAAACTTCTTAGATTATTATAAATATCGTTATCTCTATATAATATAACAGCTAAAATTGAAAAAAAAAAGAATTAATTTATACCATACATTCACAGGACAGCAAAAATATCATGTCACGAAGAATGCAAGATTTGATGCCACGAAGAGCAACATAACATTCGCGAAGAATAATATTCTACGCCACAAGGAGGAGAATAAACAATAAACTCGTACTGATCGTTCTTCGTGATCCATGGATTCCAAAGGACTATTGTTAGAATTTCGGTACAGGACTATTGTTGGAATTTCCCAAAGTCTATCTCCGTCCTAGCGGCAGGATCGCAAAAAAAAAAAAAAACGTGAACGGTGTTTGGCGTTGCGTGACGTAAACTTCGCGCCCCGACGCGGTTCCAGTTTCTGTTTTGATTCGGTTCGGCGAAAGCTGCCCTAGAAGTATCGCTCGGTCCTCGTCTGGCAGCCCACGGTGAATTGGTGGGAGAAGGACGGAGAGAGGGAGTCGTAGGGCTAACCAGAGAGTGGGATTTGGTGCGAGCGCGGAGAGAGGGATGGCGGAACTGTCAGTGCTACATCGGTTCTCTCCACGTAAGGACGAGCCACGAGGTATCACCTGCGAATTACCTCTCGCCGAGAGCACCTTCTCTGAGCCAGGTGAGTGCCGTTTTAACCTCCCCCGCGCGATTAGTAGCCGCCGCACCCCGGTCCGGTTCGAATCGATAGCTTGCCGGTGCATTGTGCAATGCCGGTTTGTAAACACGAGTGTCCATCCTTCGAGTTTGAGATTGTGCGACAGTTGACGTCGAAAGTCCATGTTTCGTTAACATCTGGCCTGAGCAAATATTTACTGGTTTCTAGTAATATCTTCAAAAGAAAAATGGATCGTTCACTTCCGAACGACACACGTACTCGTCGTTCGTGAATCATGTCCTTCGAAGAAGTTTTTATACATTTTTGGTAAATTTCGTAGATTCTCAAACTGCGGATACGTTAGGCTCCTAGTAATATTTAGAAAAGCAAACGGGTACGTTCGTTCTTTACGAATCGTTTACTTTTAGAATTTCGTAATCATTTAGTCTGCAGATACTGTTAGGCTCGTGCAGTATTTTCTAAAAAAAAAAAAAGAAAGAAAACAAGAATTGTTCACTTCCAGAATTCTATATACTCGTCCTTCTTTTGGAAGAAGGTAAGGAAATGTTTGTAAATTTTGTAACGGTCAGAAGCATAGGAGGATTGAAATTTCATGGAAATCTAGACTGCGAATACCGTCGGACCCTCAATTATATATATAAAGAAAAAAAAAAAAGACTTCACTTTCAGAGACCGTATATAATGAGTCTCTGTCCACTTTTAAAGGGAGTTGAGGAGACCCGAGAGTCGTTAATTGGGCAACTTTCAAGTTTATTTGCCCCCAGAGCTTTCTTTTATTAAAAAGAAAAAACTGTTTATTTTCCCCTAATGTGTCTTGTTTGTTGGTTTTCATTGCTTATAATGTCGAGGATGCTTTTTTACCTGAAGAGATCCTTGCAAGGGGTCGAGACGTTGTATAACATTTACGACAATAGGAAGAACCTCTCGATCTTAGTTTCTTTTCTTCGAATCTCTGGCATCTTTGCCAACCATAGAAAGGATTGATCCGGAGCCAAGTAAACTTGCTGAGATCCCTCGTGCCACGAATAAAAAAAACTGTATGAAACGTTCAATCAAAAATACACAATTCAGCTTCTTGCAACAGTGGATATAAACGAAAGTCTAGATTACTCTAAAATACTTTCTCGAAATTGTAGTAACAAGCGAAACTTTCGAAATGTCCATTCGTCGATTGTTAATTAATATTTCTTAATCGAGACCTTTTAATTAAAAACCCGTTTAAAAAATTATTAAAACAAAGTTGTGCCGTACGTTTCATGACTACATTAATAGAATATATAAAATGTAACGTTTTAAATAGAATATTCCCATAGACAACTCCGTTTTCCCGATCTATTCAAAAAGTACCCTCTCGACAGTTGTTGTATTCGAAAGCATCGAAAGAAATCTGAGTCAGCACGCGATTCGCCAATGGCGTCGTTCCTCGAGTTCGCAAAAGCGATCCTCTCGAACGCACATCGTAAATATACACTCGTAGCGAGATACGCGCCCACGAGGACGTACTCGAGTGCATCGTTCGCACGCGTGTGCCTCTCGGGAATACCTGGCAGCGATGCTTAAACGACGCACACCGTAACCGAACCGTCTGCAAACGCGTTTAATTGCCTATCGCATCGACTCTTAACCCTTCGAGTCGTGCTCAAATTACAGATGTACATATAATATGTCATTACTTCTATTTTTGTTTCTACATTTATATAATCGATGGCTTGCTGTTAAAAATTGCCAATTACTCGATAACGTATCGGTAGGTCCGTAATTAATTCAACACCTTGTTCAAACGATTAAAGGGAACCTCCATCTTTTTTATCAGATTCGAGCCAATCTCGAAAATCGCAATACAATTTTGTTCAACGTTAATCTTTCATTTTTACGTATAAAGTTTTCAATTGTAATTTTGAACGTGACCATCTCGAAACAACTACCTCGACTACCTTTCGCTGCGTTGATCCGATGCTCCCTTAAATAAATATTTACTACACATGTGTCCTGGTGCGAACTACCGCGTCTCTCGACTCCTTTATCAATTAAATTGTATCCAACCGAGCCATCGCGTTACTTCAGCCTGTATTTTAAGCGAACCCTTCATTTTCGATATCTATCACCTAATTAACTTTCGGACATTTTGGCCACGGACGACACGCGTCTTCGGCGATGCTTCACCGAGTTAAAACTCTGTGAAAATGTTTGCGAATCCCGCAGATGCCGGGGAACAGCGTGACGATGATTTAACGGTCGGTTCGTACGCGCGTAACGGTGCAATTAGGTAGCTACATTTCGAGATTGCTCGGTCGTTCAGAGCCGGTCCTCGGTCTTCCTATCTTTCATCTCGACTCGCATAAACCAGACGCGTGGCAGACGCGATTCTCTCCGGTTCTCCGCGTCCTCCATTGTCCGGACTTCACACCGGTCTGCGTTTTTTCTCGACCGAGCGTTTCCTACAGCTTCGGTCCCCCGTCTCTCTTTTTACTCGCGCATCCCGACGGAGAATCGCCTGCAACACTTGCATGCCAGTCACTCGGTCAGTCGAGGTATCTTTAGATCCCGGAAATCATTATTTTCTTCGTTCATATTGCGCTCGGTTGTCCACATCATCGAGGATCCTGAAATTCCGAGTAGGGCCACTCGATGGTTTGCTACCACTCAGTCGTCGATCGGTTTCTCGAGGTTGTCGTTGGAATAAAATTTGATGACATTGAACGATAGGCGAACTTGAAGCATTTCAGAGCTCGAAGGTCGGAGGAGATTATAATCTTGGCTTTGGCTCCAATTGGTAAATTATGAGTACTTGTTTACCTCTTGCAACTAGTTCGAGTCCTTTTATGATGTCAATAGAAGGGTGATCTGTTAAATTATAGTTTACAGAACCTTCGAGACGCTAAGTATTTCGTATGTGTATATATGTTGGATGCTAGGATAAGAATTAGGTTGACGAAGTGGGCTTTTCTAAATCACGAATGACGATAAAGTTAGATGACGTCTGCTTTATCTTTCTTCGCTTCATACTTGAAAATTCTGGGAGGATTCGAAGCAAGCATACTGAAATTATTCTTCATCCCGTTGATAGTAAATTATATAGACCTTTCCTCTTTTCGATTCGTATTTAAAAATTTTGATAGAATTCAAACGTACTGAATTATTCTTCGTTCTTCTGACGGCAAATGAAGTAGACTACTTCTCTCCTCTTCGATTCATATTCAAAAATTTTGATAGAATTCAAAGCAAGCATACTGAATTATTCTCCTGATAGTAAATAAAATAGACTTCTCGTTTTAAAGTCATCCTTGGAAACCCATAACTGTTCCAATGCAATCAGTACAAGCATAAAAAAATGAAAACAGTTGAAGGGAACAAGTACGTACGACACTCGTTGTTAGCCTGCAGAAGTTTATGTATTTATAGAAATATGAGAAACTGTATGATACGCACAGATTGAAAAATGTATACGTACGACACTCGTTGTTAGCCTGCAGAAGTTTATGTATTTATAGAAATATGAGAAAATGTATGATATGCACAGGTTGAAAAATGTATAAAGTGTCGGTAATAAAGTACATGTTACACTGTTTAGAAAACACGTGTGTATTCTGCAGACATATGAACTTGCGTAAACATTCGTAATCTACTCGCATTATTTGTATTCTCGAACAGGAACCTGCAGAAGTATCTATTCTAAATTGCCAACAATTCTCAATAGCAAAAGAACTTGATCAGAAAAAAGGGTTACCCTTCTAATCTCTGGTCTGCTTTCTATTTCGTACGGTGTACTCGGAATTTGCATGGGAACGCGAGCATATTTCACTTTCTCTGACCGAGTAACTGGTTTAGCTTGGATTAACTTTCTGGTTGGAATAGGACAATAGGTCTCGTGTTATTTCGCGGTTATCGAGCAGCCTTCGATCGGATTAAATTAGGGTAATTAGGGGAGAATTAGGAAGCGACCAGGTTAATGGATTAATTAACAGTGGGAGAATAAGATTAACGATGTCATGCGACGGCAGGAACGTTTTCTGGTCGCTTTGGGCAATCACGTGCGTGCCGTATGCGAATGCGTGGTTAATTGCACACGCGACGCACGAGCGTTGCGTTTACTGTGTTTACGCGTACGTGCTCTCAGTAGTCGTTGAAAATGGCAAACGGGTCGTACGCTCGTCGCTCGTGTCTTTAAAAGTCTCCCGAAGTTTATGGTGAGTTACATTCGAGATATTTTAATCCTCGTAAATAATGGAGCAATGGCAAATTGTATTAATTATTATCTATAATTTAAAAAGTATTTAAAAAGTATCTGATAACGCACAGAAAATTAATTACATTATTATTTTTATTCCTAATATTTATTGAAATTTCGTATGCTGTTTGATTATAAGCAAAAACTTAACTGTTTGAACAACATTTTTATTCAATTAGTATCTTATGTATTATCACGTACTTTTGAAATTTCCTTTTAAATTAATCTTCAAATACTTGACCCAAAAACCGAACTCTAAGAGTAGATGACACTTTATTTTACTTACTTGCACGGAACAATTGATAAATTAAAAAGGTATTGTATTGAAAAAAAATTATCTCAGTCATTCGGCATTTTTATTAGTTTACCATTTTTTTTTTTGACACGATTCGATCAAAAGCAAGACAAAAAAGATAATGAAATTCGGAAAACAAGAAATAGAACGAAAATAGCTGTAATAATAGTAAACGTGGACCTTAAGGTATTAGGAGTATTGAAGATCGATGCGTCGATAAAAAAAAATCTGATACAGCGCAAGGTGTTAATTTTCCAGTCGCACCTGAGAATCGAGTTCGAAAAAGTATCGAATTCCAATGTAAATGACCGCGTGTTTCTCGTTTAATTATAGAATAGAAGTCGTGTACCTGAAGCGACCGAATTCATGGGAGCAGCGTATGGTAATCCTAGCGAGGTAAATTTTAGTTAAACTATAAATAATCCCGGCAATAAGAAGCCAAGAGCATCGTCGAATACCTGGGTCAGCGGACGTTCTGGTTTAGGCGACCAAATTTAAATATGTGGGTTCTCTCGTCGTGAAATTTCTTCTAATTCGGCCGCTTTGGTCAGGAATCGTTCAATTTAGAAGCTGAAATTAGCTTTCGCTTCTGGTAAATTCGGTATTTGTCGATTTCATCCGAAGTTCTTTTGTCGAAATATCGTTAGATCGTGTAGCAAAATTCGTATACTAGAGATTCGACCAGTCGAGTGAACTACTTCAAAGCTAGAATCGTTCAACAATAAGACGCGATAAATAGTCATCTTATGCGAGACTAAGGTTTCATCGATATTTATTTATTTATACACAAACTGATTTGTACAGTTTGTTACAATTTACCTTTGCGTCGGAGTTGTTTTCGAAATTTACAAATGCTACAAGTGAATTTTCTAAATTAATATCCGTGAAGAATTTATTACGACGGATGTAAAATAATCATTTGAAGTCGAGAATTGAAAAGTAATGACACGTATATACATATTTTTTTTTTTTTTAATTAATTCTTTATATCCACATTAATCGCTTAAATGTTGACTCTATACAGCTGATCAATTCTGTGTCGCAGTTATCGACAAAGATTCATTTATTTAAAACGTTTTAACAGCAATGAAACTTTAATATAAAATTTCAATAAATCCAAGAAAGTAACATGACGAAATTTTTATGTCAAATATTCCACAACGTGTTATTTGAACTCTGCCGGATAAATTTTCACGCGATCTTTGTGATCCATATTCGAATTAGCTGATCACGCGAATAAATAAAGAGTACGAATGGAGACGCGTGTTTAGCATCAAACGGTTGGATGTTCTCGGTACTTTCTCCCTAAACGGATCGAGGTGCTGTAATTCCACCTCTGATGACACGAACGAGTTTCCAGCGTTCTGGGAATATTGAAATCGAATGGCAGAGAAGTCGTTTCGCGCGGTTCTTAACCATAGAAGACTTGTCAGAATTGCGTCACGGTGCCGTGACTCACGATAGCCGCTGGCCTAAAAACGCTATTGCGACGACAAACGATACGACGAGTTAATAATTTCCTGCAGGGACCGTCGTCAAGGACTAGCACAGCGACTATGACTACAGTGCACATCAAATGAGCGATCCTTTTATGCCACGAAAATGACAAATGACAGTATCGTTCTCTATGCCTCGTGATTCGTGTTTTAATATCCATATATCGACTTTAAATTCCGCACGGAAAAGTAATTGCGGTACTCCCGAAATCGAAATGTGCCGATCGCAAAGGGTTAAATTCTCCATCCGTATCTGTGGAAGCATGAATTTGCATCGAGACTTTCAGTTTAGAGACTTTCAGTTGAGACTTTCAGTTATAATTCTGTTCGGAGAAGTAATTGCAATACTCCCAAAATCGAAATGTGCCGATCGCAAAGGGTTGAATTCTTCATCCGTGACTGTGGAAACACGAATTTGCATCGAGACTTTCAGTTTAAAGACTTTCAGTTATAATTCTGTTCGGAGAAGTAATTGCGGTACTCCGAAAATCGAAATGTGCCGATCGAAAAGGGTTAAATTCTCCATCCGTGTCTGTGGAAACACGAATTTGCATCGAGACTTTCAGTTTAGAGACTCTCAGTTGAGACTTTCAGTTATAATTCCGTTCGGAGAAGTAATTGCAGTACTCCCAAAATCGAAATGTGCCGATCGCAAAGGGTTAAATTCTCCATCCGTGTCTGTGGAAACACGAATTTGCATCGAGACTTTCAGTTTAACCCCTTTGACCGCCCTTCGCTCGTGAAGTACCACGAGTCTCACACGTCGTTGTATATCAAAGGGTTAATAATAAATGCAATAAGATCTCAGTTCGTTCTATCGACGATGCTTCCTGGATTAGGTTCGAGGATCTTCTCCACCTGATCTCAGAGGTGCGAATTCTCCCCGCATGTCTCGGTTACCAAATATTGTAATTGCAATCGCCGTGGGGAGAACGTACAACGTGGGTGCGACGATCGCACGTATCGTACCGTTGTTTCTCATTCGAGCGTTCCTTCCGGACAAAGATCGAATGCTTTCAGCGGTGGGTGGATCGCCAACGAGTGGGCGCGTTCAACTTTACCGCGATTACGTTTCCTCGTCCGATCGTTTTCGTGCTCCCTTCGTCCGCGGTCATTCGAGTACTTGACCCTGGCGATAGTTGGAACATCGGCTAAATGTTGCAGGTAGCGTCGCTTAGGCACTCAGGTATTTGAACTGCGCGAGGAACTCCACCGTTTCGAATCGATACGAATTTTTTGGAGGAATGTTAGAGGTAACTCAGAAAATCGAGATGGTTGTGTTATTTTAATTGCAATGCTAGTATATTCTGTCACGAACCATGACGAACGACATGTCGTAATAGTTAGAAAAATCACAAGCATACGGGATTCGAATAAAAATCTCGGTATGCAGAAATATATTTTTGCGTCGGATAGATATGGCATTTTGTATTAATTCTTGTCGTTTATTCTTCGAGCAATAACCTTTTGCTTCTAGTAATCAGTATTCCAACTATAGCTGGGACTATTTAAATAGTTAAATAATAAAACCTGTCGTTTAGATGATTTTTATAACAAGCTAAAAAGTACCGGGTATTTAATTGCGCGAGGCTTCTGCATCCAGGATTTGCGTGCACGGTGAACGCACCAGACTGTATCCAAAGTAATAACCAGCGTTCAGTCACCGCCTGCAGGAACCCTGCTTGAAAGAGTCCCTGTAAAAATATTTTAATTGACCCAAACGTTGAAAGCATCTGCCTCTGCAACCTCGACAACACCTGTGTATACGAAACAAAAGCACCCTAAAAATTCGAGTAATCCCCGATCGCAATTCGTGGCTTACCGCGCTGGAATTCATGAATCCGTGAGATTCGTGAATCGTATTCTTGACTTGTTTCAGAGAAAACGGAGCGTCGATTGGTCGCAGCACGATCAGAGTTTAATCAACCATGGCAACGCCACAGGCCTCCTCTCGCCTCGAGTTGCTGCAGGTATGTGCAAACTTTCCGCTTCTCTCATAATGTTACTTATTCGAAGGATCTGGTTCGGAAAACGAGAATTAACATCTAAAACAAACCGAGATAGATAGATAGATAGATACTTTTTCTTTTAAGTTTAACGCGAGTTAGACACGTTCACCCTGCACACATTATACGAGCAGTTGCGGATGTATTTATAATATTAGAGTTGCGCATAAATTCCGTGGATTACGTTCGACTGGTGCTAGAAAATGATATATTGCTATTTACGTATCGAGTGTTTTTAATATACAATTGATCAATTCGCATCGAAACACGTGTATAACAGATAGTTAAGCACCGAAACTTATGAAACTTATACACACACTTAATAAGTTCAATCTATTTTTTAATTTATTTTGAACTGACAAACCACATTTCTTCTGCTTATATAATGATTGCTCGGATTGTATAGAATGAGTCTCTGGAATATCTCGACTACATTCGAGCATGCTACCGTGTTGGCTCCCTGCTGTTTTTATAGCCTTCCTATATATTTCTTACACCGAGTACATAACTGGGCAACTCGCTGCTTAAACCTCGCGCCAGGAGATCAATGATCGGACGTCTATAGGCTTGCGTTGAGATGGAAGGTGGTTATTTTTAGCGCTCGATGCGAAGATAAGCAAATGAACATTGCTCGGGAACTAAATAAAAGGAAGACGATATAATTTAACTGGATAGAATAGGTTACATATGTGTATTTCAATTAAAATTTCTTTTTTAACCCGCGACGCGTAAGACTGGGTCACTTTTGACCCTCGGTAAAATTCCGCGTCTACAGTTCCAAGAGCAAATTTCCTTGCCACGTTTTTATCGTTACACCGTAAACTGCATTTTTCAATTATTGTTTCTTAAAAATGTGACGAGGACGAGGTTCGGAATGTTTATGATTGGTAATTAGCTATTGCGAAATACGAACTAGAAGGAAAGAAGGAACTTACAACTTCGTTCGATTAACGAGATAAAATCTCAACTCTGACAAAAAAAATAGTAGGGGCTAGAACTGAGCCGTGACTAAATTACGTAGAAATATTTCGATATCCTGTGTAAAGACTCGCGTAAAGCTTGATGCAGTGCTGTTATTATATCAGGAGATATTAAAACAGGGTTACAGTGCACATGGAATGGAATGGCGCGTATTCGTGGGACATTCTTCTATGAAACGATTAAATCGATGCGCTCCTAATGAAAGGAACTTGCATGGCATGAACTTAGCCTTTAATTATGTGGGAACGAAAAGTTTCTCGAGCATCCGGTGGGTTAGTAACTTGAAGACTGTTTACGAGTACATTCGTATGGGCAGAATAGGGGACACCGGATAAACCAAATAAAGCATAGATGAACAAAGGATAAGCGGATAAAGCGTTGGTAGTTGAAGCATAAATAAATAAAGCATAGATAAACAAAGCATAAATAGATAGAGCATTGACATATAAAGCATAGGTAGATAAAGCATGGATAGGCAAAGCACACTTATCCAAAGCATAGGTAGTTAAAACATAGGTAGATAAAGCGCGGATAGATAAAGGACGCGTGTAATTTCGCACGGAGCACAAACACCACCTTTCTTAGAACGTCCCTGAAAGCGTTCTCCAAAGAAAGCAGCAGCGACGTCGGTAAAAGCTGGAAAATCGCGCGCCACATAGAGAATCGAGCCGTGGAATATTTGTTTCGATTACCTAACTGCGTTTACGGCGTACGCGATCGCCTCGTAAGAGTCCTTGCCAGTCCCGTAATCTTGAAATGCTCGCGCGAGCTGGTTAAGGCGGTGTTGTATCGCGTTCTCCTTTGGCCCACGTACGTGCGCGTCGACCGAACGCATATATGGCATCTTGTTCTTGGCTCGTGTACACGTAGCTAACGACCCACGTACAGATGTACCCAAAATCGACGAGCGCAGCCCATATGTTCGCAAGTGGCCACCCTTGTCTTCGGCCCCTAGCGCAGGTGATTTGTCAGCATGCGGTTTAGACGCGGAAAATCAACGGGACCGTTCGATATTCACGCCGAAAGCAGAGCCGGGATGCCATTTTGGAGAACCGAGCGCGTCTGAATTTGGTGCAGAATCTCGAATCGGTGTTGTCGAGAACATTTCTTGAATCTTCAAGTATTTTTGTTGGTGTAAATTATACATATTCGGTGAAAATATTGAATTTCCATGGAACGGTCATCTTCTTGCGTAGTTTCCTGTAGAGCATCGGTAATTCGTCTAGTATTTGGTTGTCCCGGGTGTTTCTTTCGCGAGTTGCACTCCATTATTTGATGCGGTCGTGTTTATATAAATAGACAATCTAATTTCATAGATATTCATTGTAATAGTTCATTGTAATAGTTCATTGTAATAGTAACGGAGCAAAATGAATCGTGCAGAATTCAGTAATGTAACGTAAAACATCAGATATCGTGCATGTGTATTACTTATTAATAAAGCGAAAGAATCTTTTGGGCGACCTAATATAAATAGACTATAAATAGACAAACAGTAACCTAATCACGCATAATTAATCCGAGGACACCTAAGGAAACACTTCGTGCATCAAAAACCGCATACGGAGCCCAAATTATCCTGGTGCGCGTCGCGACCGGAATTCCAGTTACGAGTACCTCGACGAATAGTATAACAAAGTCGAGACCGAAACCACGAGTAACAGAAGCGCGAGCCTAAAGGCCGGGCCTTGAATCGAGGGAAGAATGAAGCGGACATCGCGGTGTAGCGAGAAAAGAGTATCAAAGGGATCGAAAGAGTACGGTGGACGCTTGGCTTGTCAACCGCGACCGGTTACCAAGACCCCGTAACTATAATAATGTGACGTCATTTCCTTCGTCTTCGGACCGTAATTCGACGTACCCTGCACCTTCTTCTAGCCGTAGATAGCGATCATCCGCTTTGTTCTTGACCCCAGCGTAGTTTCGTATCGAACGAGTGGATTGCTGAATGTTCGAAGATTTTTCGAGCAATGAAATCGTTGCTTAGCTTCTTTATTTCGCGAAGTTGTTAGGTATCTTAAATAGTCTTTGAAAATCAAAAATCCTTACATAGTCTCGATCACCAATCTCGACTAGTGTTCATTTATTAACGCGATGAACTATTATTATTATTATTATCGAAAGAAAATCGGTTCAACGAAAGTTACGTGACAGCATGAGAATCATAAATCGAAGAAAACGAGATCTTCCTAGAATATCGATGAAGACATTTCGAACGCGAATCTCGAATTATTCGAAACTCGAATCGATCGCGATCGCGTTTACATAATTTTTTGTTTTATCGCTACGCCTATCGACATTCTTCATCGCAGTCTTGACTTGTCGTTGAAATAATGACTTGGTTAGAATCCAGTGGATTCTGGAAGTGTCGTGGAACGATTTTCGTGGGTGGACAAGCAGGAAAAGGTTTTCTTCATTCTTTCGATACGTAAATAACGTGCAAAACGTCTGCATATCGAGACCAAGCCCAACGTGGGCTGTTTCTTACCGTTTTTCAGCTACCCACGTTGGCCTAAATTTCACGGCGCGTTCCTTTTATCCTTTGATCCTCGTAATCGACGTCTCGACGGATACTCGGATACGAAATTGACCTGAGTGGTGTAGAAGTAGTGCATTCCATCTAATCGTGCAAGGATAGTTAAATTACCGGTGTCCACCGTAATTGCACGATTATATCGACTAACAATCGGAGGATGTCGCAAATTAAATTTAACATTTTGTGAGTAGTAAGGAGATTTAATATAATTTTTAATCGGTTCAACTGTTGGCTAGAAAATATATAAACTATTTTCAATACTACTAAACAAAATTACTTGTTAGTTCGTGTGGGGTGTAAATTATATTATTTGAAAATACTAGACAAGGAATAATCGTTGAACAGCGATATATGTTGTAGTTCGCACAAAAGATTATTCATAGCAAATGCTTGAAATAGTCACCGTTCATTCGAACGCTCACTTCCACTCGTTTTCTCGATGAATTTCCGGCATGTTCGAAACTGACACGCTGATCTGTCAAGATATCGTCCTAGAGCACGTGAAAAGAAGTCGAATACCTCTGAAGCTATTAGTATTTAGTATTAGTGTTAGTATTAGTTATTATTAGCACACGACTATTCTAAATAAAAACTATTCAGCTGTACATTCGTTAGACCACATTTACTTTTTTCAACGAGTTATTGCGAAATTAAACATAGGAACAGTTCGTCGCAAGTTATCCAAACGAAAATAATTAAAAAATCCTCATGGAACATCGTCTCGGAGAAATGGAACCGATTTAACGTTTCATTGTACGACGAAATATAGGAATTTCAAGTAAAGAAATCGGTAGAATCAAACACAGAAACGTATCTCCTAAAGACGTCTGAAACGCAACGGAATATACAAATTGTCTGCCATTTGATTGAAAAATAGCAAAACAGGACAACGGAGCCACGAGAATCTCCCCGATTCTTCCAGAATATCAATCTGTGACCGATGCGCCGAAGCGTGGCGAAATATCGCCGCGGAAAACTAATTTTCGTGGCGGACAGGTGCGATGGATCGTTGTCTCGGTTTTCATCCGATGTCGCGTCCACCCCTCATCCTCCTCCTCCTCCTCCTCCTCCTCCTCTTCCATAAAAAGGAAATTGCATCTCGAAGATAGACAGCTCGTGTCCCCGTAAGTCGCGCGCGATGGCAACGACGAGAGCTGCTCGATAACGAGTCCTCGCCATAATTACCTCGCTTAACCGGCCAACTATCCCGCGAAATTACAATTACAAATCCGTGCGAGCCTCAACCAGCGTGGCGTCTCATCAATTATTTATACGGGATCACCGTTAACGCGGGCCCATGGAGGTCCTCCTTGCTCCGAACCCACATTTCTGATTTATCCACGTTTCAGCGCGAGTAGCACGCTTACCCGAGGCATTGCCGCGTTTTACTTTCCGAACTATCACGAGAGAATGGGAAGCTGCGGGTAAAAATTTCACGCGGGCATCTTGCATTTCTCGATGCTTCCGAGATTCTCGCGAGTCCGATACTGCGGACAGAAATTAGGGACCGAATTCTTTTTACTTGGACGTGTGTATGCTTGCTTGTGTTTGTTTCGCTTCGTGTGTCACAAGTGGTAATTGGGCAAAATGTAATTTTTGGTACGATAGGAAATAGCGGCGTTTCGATTTTTAACCAAATTTTGGTATATTTGGGTATGTGTCTATATTTGTTGGCTTATGGTTTCCTGAAGTGGTTCATTGATGACATTAAATTTTTTTAAATTTTGCATATACATATATATATAAATGTATATGCAAAATTTAAAAAAATTTAATGTCATCAATGAACCACTTCAGGATATATAAGACATAACAGAGACAGACAACCTACATATATATATGTATATAGACAACATATATATATATGAACGTGTATGTGTATGGTTGTCTGTCTCTGTTATGTCTTATATCGCAGGAGTGGACTATTAAAATATCGTGAAATTTACTCTGGCGACGTCTATGTATATGTATATAGAGCTACGCCATTGGTATCATTAAATTTCTGAAAAAGTTCCGCATGTATCACTTGTGAATAATTTTATTTTCACTATAAATTTCTTTTGTTTTTATCCTGAATTTTAATTGGGAGGAATAATCCTGAATAGAACAACCTAGTTACACGTTTTCTAACCATACATAGAAATGATGTGTAATCATCCAATTCCTTAGAGGACTGGAATATAACTTATATCTTGGGGAATACGTTTAATTGAAGGAACGTGACTTCGTGGCTAACTGTGCATGAAATTCTGTAGTTCTATTCGGGATTATATCGATCCCTTAACGAGCCAATTCGCCGAACAGATTTCAGGCAGTTTAGAATTGTTTACGAAGCAACGTTTAGCTGACAGATTGTTATCGATCCCTCTATGGAAAAATAACATCCTTTGGAAATGTTTCAAAAACACGTAATTCCGTTTCTTTAGAGCTGTAATCGAAATTGAGATGCCCGCTCTTAAATATAAATACAAATATGTGGATATCGTATTAAGAAGAAGAATATGGAACTTTTTTAGAGAAATTATTTTTTCATTTGTATTTAAGATATTATTGACGTACGCAGGCTAAATAACAGTTTACTCTACGCTACTGCACGCGTAATAATAAACAGGTGAGTCACGAGTGCAGAAGAAAAATCAGGAAACTTTCTTTCGACCTCGTGACTCATCCACTTATTGCGTGTCAGTAGTAACCAGTGTATTATACACACGTGTCAATTATAAATGAAAATTTAATTCCACCTAAACGATCCTTCGATCCTTTAACCGCAGATCGTCCGAGAAACGTTAAATTGCCGAGTGTTTCTTAACATGCATCGGCAACCGTACCGTTCCAGAGAAAATCTAACCCTGAGAGCTGTTATCTCTAAGCCGAGGGTGGTGAAGCCGGTGGAAAATGGGGCTACGCTTACCTAAGAACTTAATCGTAGATCACGATCCGCGGTTTCTCCCTCCATTCGGAAATATCTTGGCGAGCAGTTTCCAACGAGCCGGAGCTGAACGCAGCTTCTTTTCAACTTGTTCCGTACAAATGGTCGACGAGAAGAATCCTCTTAGAAACACGAAAGCGCCGTCGAAAGGAAAACATCTTTGCTTTCCACTCGTTTCAAGGAACGTAAGAAGGACTCGCCGGCGGTTAACTCGGATCGTTAGTGGCCCATAGCGAAGCATAATGTAACAATTAACCGTACTTTAGGTCCACTTCGACTTCCGTGAGCTATTCTTACTCGGCTTAAGTGCGTTACCTCGTGTCTTTCGTGTATTCTTGCGGGCACGGTTTCGAACGGTAAGAGAATGTCGAATCTCCTTTCGATAAATGCTGCCTAATTCAAGAAAATCTAAACCATGAAGAAATCGACATAAATTAGATATCGAGGAATTAGTGTGAAAATCTTTGGTGGATTTTATCTCGAATAACGATGATTTCGTTGAAGGATTCGAATAATTATTTTGTTACCTTTCAAGCAATACAGGCGAAGCTTATTTTGAAATTTCTGAACGCTTGAGGTATTTTGAAAGTCGAGATTTTTTCAAATACGTTCAAGTTCGATGCTAGAGCAAAAATCACGAAAAAGTGAGAATGAAATATTACTATATGAAAATGTTATAAATGTTAATTCGGAGTACCGAGTACCCTTTTATGTCAGCTCGCTGATATCCGTTCGAAGTAATTACACTGTCGACGCTGCACGTATCAGAATAGCGCATAATTGCAAATTATCCTCGAGCAATAATGACGTCATGATGTAGCGACTAGGCAGTGTAAACTCCAGGCAGTTTTTTGTTCTCTCGCACCTTCCAGGTTGGGAAGGTCAAGCGTGGGTATTAAGAAGTAAATGTATCGTTGTTATGGTGAAGCAATTTTGCGCGTTAACGTCGCCGTTCCACGCGAGAATGCACGTCCGATTTCCTGGAAACGAACCACCTGTTAAAGTAAGTGAAACTTGCTAAGTAAGTTAAACTAACTTTAACTGTACAAGAACAAAGACCGTCAATCTTCCCATCGATCTTCCCATCAATCTGTGGGAAGAAATGTCATATTACAAAGAGAATTGACATTAGAACTATGAACGGGCTCAGGCCTGGAATCTCGATCCGTTACGAAATTCCCGCCTTCGCGGCAGGACTCGATTTCAACGAAGAGTCGCGAAACTTTCTAAAAGCGAGCCACTTTGGTCGCGTGCGCGAATAACCAGAGTCGATAAAATTACTTTGCATCCGTGCACGCGCCATTGCCGTTGCACATCGGCGAATCGGTAGGCAGGAGCGTCGTCGGGGCTCCGTTAGAGACGCTTCTCTCGATCCCTGGTCCTCTTATTTACGGTAACGTGCCGCGAAATTGCGTTCGGCTGCGTTTACAACGCGCGACGTGTCCCTGTTTTGCATGCGAACGTAGCCCCATTCGCCATTTCGTACACTCGTAACGATTCGCCAGCTGTGCAACTTAGTCGCGATCGATGAAGCGTGTACGTTGGATACACCGATCCTGGTCGATTAATAAATTACTAGTACATTCAGGCACGGTGCAACGTTGCTTTGCGTAACTGGAGAACCTCTTGGCATTACAAGGAGAAGAGTTGTATACCCTGGCGGCGGTGTATCGGAGCAGGAAGAAATAACCCATGAGAAAATGTCCTTGGCACTGCCAGAGGCTACAGTTAAATGGGTCTTGAATTCCTCGATGAAAGAAATTGAGTAGAGAATGGTTTTTGTTCGGTGGTCGTCGAACCTTAAGTGGAATAAGCTAAAGAACCTTCGGTACGCTTGAGAGTTTTGCGCGCAACCCCGCTCGATTGTATTGGAAATACGGATATCACTTCGTGGTTTTTTTTTTATAAAGCAGCAGATACGACAAACTCCGACGAAAGAAATAGTTTCCCGAATATAAATTGAGTTTAGATATATTACGTGATGTGCAACGTGTTACTTAAAATATTCGGTCTTTCTTGCAAAGAAAGTGCCTTTGATATATTTTGCATCGATTCGTCGTGGTAAAATATATCAAAAAGTTCTTTTTCATTTTGCAATAGGACGTTTCTTTATCGAGATACGAGTAGTTGAAGCTTTTGTGGAAAAAACCACTTTTTGGATCATTTCAGTTTTTGACCTTTGGGCTGAAGGTCAAGGTCAAAATGACCACCATTGCAATCGCCAGGTCAAGGGCTATATATTATACATAATCAGTCCGATCAGAACGGTACACCATTTTCGTAAACCCAACCAACTTAATATCGATATCATACAACAGTACTCGTAAATTCATACATACTTACAACTAGTTACGACATCTCGGTAGATATAAAAATATGTACGTAAAAAGGCTCATCTCCCTGAGCTGTACTTTCCGGTAACGCCCAACACCAGACTCATCTTACATTATAAAATTGTTAATTTCTATACCTCAAACGATAAAACAGAGGAACATGGCCGCGTCAGGAAATACGTTGAGAGCACTTTTACTAATTTACTTTTATCATAATTACTTTTTCACTTCTACATCGCGCGGTGGAGTTTCTCCTAGAAACGAGTCGGTCGCGTGTTCCCCGTAGCGTTCAGAGCCGTGCGCGCATTACTTCATTACGGCGACATAATTAAACAATCCGACCAAAGGAAACCGCTTTGTCCTAGTGACGCCACTTTGACGTAACTATTCGGGTGAACTCGGTTATAATCACTTCCGCGGTCGTTCACCTTCCGCTTTGCGCGAGGTAACGTTATTTTTGTATAATTGTCGTTATAATACAGGAAATTTAATTGAATTTAAAAATTTCTCACAAAATTTCTCGTAAAAGTCAAAACTTGTCATTTTTGTAATCGACTCTGAATATTATTTTACTCTTACTTCCATTTAATTTCATTGTAAAACTCGTTGTTACGTTAAATAATTTACTTTAATTCAAAAAATATAACGAGTTCGTATACCAGAGGCATTGTGCTTATACGTAATTAAAATGACGGCGAACAACGAGCCACGCACGCAAGCTAGAAACGATATCAGTTCTGGTCTATTTAGTCGCCGGTTTGGTGCACGCAAAAGACCGAATTCGTCTATCTTTCATCTTAATCAGCCCACGCGTGGATTCATTAACGCGTACTGTACGTGTATCGCGGCACGCTCCTGACGAATTATGGCAACGGTTTTTGCACACTTTTCAATCGAGACCCATGCAACTCGGTGAAATGTCGAGCTTTCTACCTCGTGAATCGTTTTGTGGAACTAGTAGCTAATAGTAGCCTCGAACCTAAATAGAAATTTATTTCATTCTGCAAATATTATAACACGAACTTTACTTCCAATCTTTTTTTACATTCTACCACATTGCTTGCATTTTGTAGTTTCTCGCGCATTCAAATTTCCTGTAAATGCACAAAGATTCGCGGTCTACTTATTGTATAATATATTTGATAGAATACATCTGTACTATTGATATAGGCGCATTTTATTCTTAAAAAAAAAAAAAACAACTATCCCTTCTGAAATTCCCTTTATAAGAATACCTGTAATATTCTTTCGAACGAAAGTTAGAAGAAATCGGTCGAAAATAAATGTCAGCTGTGAAAATTGTTCAAATAATAAACACGTTACATATTTCTTAAAACTTAATGCCTGTGTACCTTAATGCCTATGTTTCCTTGCATAACGTTCTCTCGAACAAAAGTTACAACACTAAACGTCAGCAGTGATAATTGTTGAAATACCAAATACGTTACATACTTCTGAGAATGTAATTTAGAAAAATCAGGTTTCTAAAGATTATAGTCGTCGAAGCCTCGTACGATCTTCGCATCGAGCCACGAAGTTTTCGATCAGCCCTCGTACAATAATCCCGCGTTACTTTTCCAATGCCGTACCCCGTTCCATTTCCCAATTTCCATGTTCGCGAAATATCTCTTTCCGGCGACAGTGGTCCAACGTCGTTTCCACGACTCGTCGTCGCCGCTCGCCGTTCCTATCGATCACGCGACTTGTTGACCGAGCAATTCAGAGAAATAACATTCGTGCCGCGATATCCCATTGTCCGTCGGCCGTGCTAAACGAAAATGCAGAAATCCCGAGCGCGGGTTCGCGAGAAGGCAAGGGTTCGCCGTCGTTACGATGGTCGCCAGACCGAAAACCAATCATCTCGCACGACCGACGACGCACTCGAGGAACCTTGAACTCTGCACCCGACCGACGAAGTCGGAATTTCCACGTTCCACGGCCCGAATGCCTCGAATTCCCGTCGATTTCAACCCCCCCGTGAATTGCATTCGGAGAGTAAAAAAACGAGAGAGCGGACGGTACGGAGTTGGATCGCGACATTGGAACGTCGAGACGGTCGCTGTTGACCTTTTCGGGAAGCGTTTATCCCTTGATGTTGTTTCGGGTGTTCTCGGTAAGAAAATCCCTAGAGGGGATGTCCTTACGCAGATAAGTTTCCAGGGAGGTTATCATCTGATTTCGTTGTTTTAAGATTTTTCAGTAAGGAAATCCCGAGAGAGGACATCCTTACAACGCAGATAAGTTTCGGATAACGTTGTCCCTTGATGTTGTGCTTTAAGATTTCTCAGTAAGAACGTCCCTAGAGAAGATGTCCTTACGAACGCAGATAACTTTCAGACAAGTTTATCCCCTGATGTTGTTCTAAGCTTCGTTGGTAAAATGAATCACAAGAGAGAGAAATGTTCGTTACATTTAAAATGTTAATATTCGCGTCCCTTTCAGATTTATTTTATTTCGTTAGATCAAGCTCGTTTATAGGAAAAATCTGTAGAGGATGACTTTAGTTAATTGACAGTCAAGAACTTTATTGCGATACAATCTATCAAACTTCCAATGTCGTTAAATAATTTGATTCGTGAATTACTGTAATAATGTATATAGTATAAATTAAATATACATTTGACGAATTATTAAACGTTTTCTAGAAATGTGTAACATAGTTGCAACTTCACTTTCGGTAAATATAACTTCATTTTCAGTAGCTCCCGAAAAACTTGTCAAGGAAAAATTAGCATATTTGTATTCTAATGCACAATAGTCACAATTTTCTGTTCCGTCCCTTAAAAAGTTGCTTCGACCAAATGCTTTTTGCGAAAGGAGTAGAAAATTCCACTGCTTCGGTATGAAACTCATTATAGTGAAACATTCCGCACGATAACATTATTCAGGCCCCTTTTAGGTCTTCTAATTTCGTGAAAACGCTTGAACTTTCACGGCCAGAAGTGCTCGTCGTGGAATTCCACCGGAACATACAATTTTACGCGAATGGAACTTCACCCTGCCGCAGTTAGAAATTAAATTTAGAAATTAATTTCGTGGAATTTTAACGAAACGCGTGAACTACGCGTGGGATCGAGTAGATCCTGCCCGAGGGTACCTCGAACCTCGATACTCGAAGTTCGATCCAGTTAGAAGGGAATTCTAAACGATCGAGCTTGGGTCCACGCGACTTCTTTGAAATTCTCACTGCGTTCCGACGCATTCTTTTGACGATACACGAATAAATCGGAATTGGTAGCTGTCGTTCCATAGAAATCTATGTTAATGTGCATTTCTTCGGATGAAAATTTAATTTGACGATAATAACTCTGAAGCAATAATACATTAGGCGTAAATATATAAAATATTTTGAAGATGTTGCTAATCAAAGAAAAAGGTAATATAATGGAAAAAGTAATAATAGAGTAAACAGAAATTTCTTTACAACGTAAAAGCTTAAAGCTTTTCTTTAAATGTGTTCGTTAATGTACCCTAGAAATTACACTAGAAATTACACTAGAAATTTTTACTGAAATAGATGTTAAGCTGCTTAAATAAATTCGCTGTCGAAGCGTGTCAAGGTGAGAGTTCCCGAATGTCAACAGACAGAAATAAATGATGTGTATATTTCTGCTTTGTGTAGCGATCGAAACGAAACGAAGGGTTCAGTGGTGCGAGTGCCAGTACTAATTTGTTAAAGCAATTTGTTTCATTATCGAGAATCTTGATTTCCCACGAGTTCGACACAATTTCGGTACGTCACGTTTCTACGAATATCGACGTAGATTCGCCAGAGCCTTGGCGAGCTGTCCTGGATGTCCTCGAACCTATAAAACAGTTTGGAAGTCCATCTATTTTATTAAAACGCTCCCTGACACGACGGACATCGAATATTGACAGACTACCTCGTTTCTACGGGTCGAACGTCGGGAGTTAAAGGGAAGCAAGCGGTGAACACTTTCTGAAGACGGTAATAGCGTTGCCAAGCGTCAATCCTACGTATAAGACAAAGACCAAAGTTTTATGGTCTGAAACAAAAAAAAATTAATGTAATCACAATGTACAGAAATGATTAAAAATGGAAACGAATGAAAATTCCAATATCAATAATGATAACTTGGATACACAACAAAGATGATCGTATAATAAAATATACAAATCTAAAATCATAAAATAAGGTCCTTATCGTTAAGAAATATTTTTAAATAAAATACGTGTCCTTGAACATCTGCAAAGGAACAAATTTGAACTTGCAACATTTAAACAAGCACGACCTCGTTCGATAAGGTCTCCTCAACGGTAAGCTACGTTATAATGCATGGATAAACAAGTCGTGTAGTCGATTGACGTCACAATCGATTATTGGTATTTAAGAAATTCATATTTCTTTCGCGTGAGAATCAAACGTTCGTTGTTTAGGAATCGCATATTAAAGGTGAACATTCATTGTCGCGATGAAACCAACGCAGAGGCAAGCATAGTAATTTTCACTCAATAATCGTAATTCGTAGCAGATAGACCGTCATTATTCTAAGGGTAGGAAAGTCGCACATGCGCGTCGCTGAAACGCAGTCAAGTTAGGGTCGGTAACAACCGAGTTAAGTAGTTGTGATGGTAACCCTCGTAGTGCAGCTGTTCTATCATTCGATAGCGAGTTCACGAATCATCCTCGATTCATCCTTGCCGATGAATCAATATCGTTACCGACGAATTATCGCTAATGAAAGAGAGCCAAGGTACTGCGACCTAGACAGTTTCAAGTTCATTTGTCAACGAATAGAAGACACATGGCGAAGAATTCGCGTGTTATAAATCATCGATCAGCTGCTTGCTCTTCTGGAAGCTCTTCAGAACGAATACAACAGCTGGCAGAAAAGTCTGTAGACTTTAAGGTGTTTAAACAATTAACAGAATTTGGCATTAGTAATTTGTTCGAAATGCAAGCCTACAACTTTCACGATTATTATTAACTAAGTAAAGACACCATGAGGAATCGAAGACAGAGTCCCTGAAGGCTTCAAAACGTTCATCGACAGAATTTAATTCCAATTTCGAATAATTTTTAGAAAAAATCACAAAGGAAAAACACGATTGTTCCATTAAAGTTTGAAATTTCAAGTTTGCATAGTCTCATTCGCAAAAGTATACGAAGGAATTATTCGACGATGAGTATTGAACTTTCTATAGAGATGCAACACATCTCACGCGACAGTTGGTCGACGAATTTGACACACGAAGGATTAACGACGAAGAATTCACTGAATCGCAAAATTCTGTAGTCGTCGGGAACTTTCACAGAGTGAAGAGTACGAACTTGACACCTAGAAGGCCGACCTTCGAGCGAACGTCGTAATAACTCGCATCGCGTTCTGTGACCGCAGGTATACAGGGTGTTCGGCTACAGGTAGACTGTTTTTTAAGTAATAATTCTAGAAACCGAGACGATGTGAAAGTGAAAATGCCGAAATTCCGTTTGAGGCGTTGCTTCGGAATTGTTAATTAATAAATCCATGTATTTTCAATAATTAATAACTCTCACGCCAAGCCTCGAACGAAATTTCAACATTCTCGATTTTCACCTCAACCTGTACAGTTGAGAAACATCGGTTCGGAATTTTTATTCGACAATTGAAATGATTTATTACCAGTGCAAAGTTTCGTGCAGCGCATCGAACTCTGAGACAGATAGACAGTGCTTTGACTTTTATTTGCGCGGACATATGTCGGTTGAGAAAAACAATCGCCGTATGCAAAAGGACACGACACCGTTATTTTGTCGAAGCAATTTCCTCGAGAAAGAGACGCGCGAGTGCGCACGATGAAACGCAAAGAGGCAACGACGAAACGAAAGAAGCAAATCAAAAATGGGTCCATTCAATCGAAGGAGCTGGAAGCCCGCGGAGTCTCCATGGATATGAAAACGTCCTGGGCAGCTCAAGAGCTGACGTCCAAATACTCCAATCTGAACGACATGGTACTGTTTCCGAAGCTACTTCTTATATGCACGAGAGTTTTATTTCGAGCACTCATAAGACCGTATTGAATTGCATTATATATACACATTTCGCATCGTACTCGTGTTTCTGAGATGGTGTAGTTGACTCTAAGATTCGTTGGAGCGTAACTAATGTATTTGGAAAACAAAGTATTGTCCAATGTTCGATTCGTTAGAACATATTGATCACTGCAGGAACAAAGGATCTTTTCTAAAAATGAATTCAGAGATATATTTAAAGAGAATCATTCTGTATATATATACATATATAATAACAAAAATTGATCATACCAGTTTCTAATCTCAACTGAATCCTTCTTAATAGTTAAATATTCATTGATTCATTCGCAGGAATACTAAAATGTCACGACTATCGGCAGTGCTATTGGTATACAGTTTAAAATACAGTAAAAATAAATACAGAGATATAATTCAATATTATTAACTTATTTAACGATAAAATATTTACGCATGCAATAAATTTCGGAGATTTTCGAATTTTGTAGGTAAAAATACCTTAATGAAAAATTCTTCTAAATAGATTCTATATTCGACTCGATCCTTTTAAAAAATTCGCACCACTTTCGATAGAAATTTGCTAATAATTCCAAGTAACAGCTAAACTTCCATTAAATTGATAGGAATCCTGAAAGGTGGTGACTACGGGTTCTTCATTTAAGTAGATTACATCAACTTCCATCCCAACCCAGATTCCCAATTAAATTCTTTTCAAAAATGGCCTTAAACCATTTTCTAAAAAGACGACCCAATCGGGTATCGATTCCAACTCTGAAATTATAACACTGACCTTTAAGTACCCAATCGATAACGTCAGATACAGAATATAAATATGAGAAAAAAGTCATCGGAGAAAACGATCGAAAAATTCAATGGACCATTTCGCGTGGGAAGAAACGCACCAGCTGATCGTTCGTGGCTCGCACTTGATCCCAGCATGGTAGACTACGGAGTATCGGGCCTGTGACACACATGTCCATGTATAGAGGAAGCTACACTCTCCACTGTTCCTTTTGCTTTTCCAGAACGCTGTTCGAGTGTCGTTCATGTGTCATTCACATGACGCTCGGTGCGTCGAGTCTCTCCTTTTCTGTTCCCGCGATATTCATGACACTAGGCTTTTTTCGAAACACAACGTGCCAGGATTCTCGACTCGCCTTGTTTGTCCCATTCGAGAGGGGAACTTCAACGGTCGTTCATTCTTATCCTCCCTTGGTCCGCCTCGATTTACGCTTTTCGGCTAATTACTCGGCACAGCGAAGCTTGATTTCTCAATCGCGGTACCAGCGTTCGTTTCTCTGATTAATTTCTATTCTATTCTCTAGACGTTTAAACGATTTTCGTGATTGTATCCTTATCGCGACACGAGGATGTCGGTTAATTCTTTCTTAGCAGGATTATCACTCACGCAGAAAATATTTAATCGCTTGTAAGGTGCAGAAATTCGTATCAAACTTGAGAATTTCGGTACAAATAATTGTTTAATATAAAAACAACGAGGAAAGTTGAATATAAAACGAAAATGATAAGAAAGTCGTGTGCAAAACATGATCGACGATAAATTATATGTTTGATGGTAATTTTCGATATCGTTTTATATATAACCGTCTTCGAAAGTTGAATACGAATATACGTAATAGAAAATGATTCACGAATTAATTATTATCAATTTCATTTTGTGCCTAACATTTTTTTTTAAGTTTTCTACATTTAAAAAGTTCTTTCCTGATTCTCAATCGGTCATTCCGTTGAATACTGTGGTTCTTTGTCGCTTTACATTTTTGCATAAATATTTATTGTGCATGTACGTCGGTTACGTCAAAAGTAGCTCTATGAAGAGTTGCGAGAATTGTGTTAACAAGGTTAGCAACTATTTTTTAAATGGAAACACCAAACAAGTCATGCAAGAAGGAGTATAAGGAATTATTGACAGCTAACACTACGTGTAAGTAGAACGTGGCGTCTGACTATAATGTCTGATAGAATACGATTCGCACAGAAGGTCTTTTTCCTTCTTATAGAACCTCAATAGTTTCGCGTAGAATGAAATATGTACACCTTCATAAAAGTACCAAGTGGGAATCAATTTTATTTAATACGTACTTGTTTGACATTCTTTGACACAGTGGACTGTAATTTATGACCTGTTATCAATAGTATTTACTCGAGACATTTCTCAATAGATTCTGTTCTATTTTTTACCGGCTTTTACTATAAATTTACAGATTAAAAATTAATTCAATTTGTTACGTTCATTCGGTAATAAATTTATCTATGATTGAAGATTTAATCAGATGTTCATAAAGAGATTCGTAATAATTCTTGTTATATGTTATTTAAGGTTATAAATTACATTCGAATAAATTAGATTTGGATCCGAAAAAGGATAAATTTGATTCGATTGGTAAATAAATACGATCAACGTATAGAGCAATTTATTCGAAAATTTGTTCAATTGCCCTTTTCCGAAATATTTCGTTATATAATTCAAATCTCAACTTCCATTTAACGAGTAGTAGGTATACTCGTGTCTAGTTTGCGCTGTATTTAGTTAAATAATAAACTTACAGATGCAGTAGTAAGACATACGATTTTAAAAATAAATTCAATAAAATAGCGAGCCATTAGCCATTATTTTCATTTTATTCCTCGTTTATTTTACGAATTGCAGATCACCCTGTACATCAACGTTCCCCATCGCCGTTTGTTTCATTATTTTTGCTCCTCTCGTTGAACGTATCCTCGATATCAACCAAATTACGGTGCATCGTGCGGTTTCTTGCGAAACATTCGGCGTTGACCTCCTTTTCTCCTTTTCTCCGCTGCTTCTTGCTTCTTTAATGTACCTGCAATTTTTCCTCCCCTCCCCGTTCTTTCTCTGCCTCTCTTTGGAAGTCTAACACGGTAACCCGGACCGTTGTTTGAGAGCAAGTTGAACGTACTCTTCTCGTGCGTCCAGTTTTCAGTTCCACCCACGCGCGATCCGTTCCATCGAGTTGCTATTTTCGGCCATAAAAATATCTTGACATCTGTTTTCGTTCCTCTGGCCACATGCTCCGTCTTCGTCTGCCGTTTAGCGACGTCTCTGCGACCTCTATTGTAATTACCATACCTGTTCTTTCGCGTGGGCAGCGCGCAGCGCAAAGGAGCCGTAACGTTCACGTTTAAGAGGCTGGATTCGATTTTCCGACGAATCGATATTTTTGCTCATGCGGAGGAGTGTTTCGACGTCTTAAAGGCAATGCGAATGGCGATTTTGGGAACGTCGTGTCAAGAACCAAGGGATGGTTCGGACCAAATTTCGAACGTTCACTCAGGTGTGTCAAGGTCGCACCTATCCCGATTCTATCGTGACCGTCCATCAACCGTGGATCGTTACAAATCTGACATCGATCAGCGGGATCGCGAGCCAGCCGAGCGGCTAACGCGAAAATAATTGCGACTGGAAAACATTTTACAATCCCGTAGGCGACCTTCGACGCTAATGCGTCCAATCAACGTCTCGTTATCATTACGAATTACGCACTCACGCTCGGTCTCGTCTCGAAATCGTACGCGCCCAGAACACGTGTATGTACAAAGCGAAGCGGCCACCGGTACGTGCTCATTAGGAATAAATCAATTAGCAGGCTGCCTGATTGCCGCCTCACCGATTCGACGGATATCCAATTAACAGTTTCCTCTTGATTATCAAACAATTCCTGATCTTTCGGCGAAGATGGCTCCTCCGTAACCGATTGCCGCGCGCGACGCGACGTGCCGATGTTGCGTAAACGCGATCGTCTTTAATCGCGTCCAACTCGAGTTCGCGTGCAACTCGAATCGACTCCTCGAACCCTTTAAAAAGAGGAGCGGATAGAGTCGCGAATCTTACTTGCTGGTATCAAGAGGCTCGGGTAGCTTTATTTCTTACTATTCTTAAAATTATTAGCGCGAGTTCGTGGGTTTTTTACGTTGTTTCAATGATCGTGCAATTTTCTGAAGTCGTTAGAATTACGCGAGCGTTGTAATGTAATATAATAATCTGAACCCTAACTACGAATATAGATACCTACAATTTTTTTGTTTAAATTAAATAAACCAAGATATTAAAATATTCCAATAACCGAACCCAGTGAAAATTCGTGTTATAAATGTGAGAATAAATTTCTCGACGGATCCTGTGTGTTCGATTGAGAGTATCACCCGAAATCGATAATTCGCGAATATAATAATACGAAGCTTGTCAGGGAATACGAGAAATACGGAAATTACATTTTTTTAATTAGTTTTCTCCGCCTGAGAACCAAACAGATACGAAGTTCGATACGATAAACTTCGACTCTTTTACCGTGCAAAAGCATCCGTTAAAATTATCATCAGAGGGATGGCACGGTACGAAGAAATATTCAAAGAAATCAGGCCAAACTAATTTACTTGCAGTTATCTTTTAATTAAATTTGTATTTGTCCGATGATCAGACGATCCGAGTTGAAACGGATCCATTGGTGCGTCGACAAAAATTGCATACTTTATGGATTAATGTCGATCCTTTCAGAGGATGTAACGTAACAAATTTTGCCATAGGAAATTCTCTTGTACGAAGCGGTCTTTGATTTCTACAAAATTACCGATTCCAATTTCTAGCGCGTTAAATTATATTTCTTTGGAGCTAATTCGGTTGTATCGAAGTCTTCTTCGGGTAAAAAATGAAGAATTTCGAAAGCGTTGAAGGTATAACAGGTAGAGATTTATGAATGAAGACACTCGAAGTATTGTTTCAAGCTTAAATCGAAATAAATACAAATCGTCAAAACGGAAAAAGGTGTCATCTTCCTGAACAATCCTTCGAATCCTAAGACTGTACCGGTCAAAATTAACCCAGCTCCTCGGAGGGACAGTTAAGGGCGAAAATTTCCTCGCTTCAGCGTGGCAACGAGTTTACTAACCCCTTCGCATGTAGGTTAAAACGAATCGATGAGATTGCACGTTAGCTAACGTGCGAGCCTCGCGTATGCATCGTTTGCTATAGCGTTCGAGGCTATGGTCGTACGAACAGCGGTTAACCAGGAGTCGCAGCCCGACTGGCGTTAACTCCGGTTGCGAATCTCGACTTCGTTTAATTATTTCCACGGGAACCGAACCTCCAAGCTGATTAGAGGTGAATTGGATCGATCGAAAGGGAGTCGGTGGTGCGCGCTTATTTAACCCGCGGGCGTCGGTATTTGTCTTCTTCCGATCATTTAAAGTCGAGGAATCGTTGATAAGCACCACATTGTTTTGGAAAAAACTGGAAGGAAACGTTTTTGGACATTTTCATAGTTGCAATGTCGAGCCTAGAGAATTGTCTGTGATATTTTAATTAATGAAGAATCGACGTTGACTCTGAGAGACTTCGAGACTCTGTGTTTCTTGGAGACATTCCGATTTGGAAACTTCATGGACCGTGTTCCTCGTTGCAAACCCGCAATGTTTCTTGATTGACCTAATTGAAACAATTAACAGCACCAATTGGTCTCGATATTGAGTCATAAAGAGATTGTACTAAACAACTTCACCAGAGGGAAGAAATCACGCTTGATCACTGAATCGTCCGGCAACAGCTTAATCCTCGAGTCTTTGAAGGATCAAGTCCGAAGGAGGTATAATGATCGGATTAAAAGAAAATCTGCGCTTGTCGCAGGCTCGATTCCAGCAAAAGCAGCTGCAGGAGAAGGAACAGAAGTTGCTGCAGCTCTACGACCAGCAACAACAGAGGGCTTATCAGGTGATGCAACGAGGTAGCGCTGGTTCCAACAGCTCGAATCATACTACATCCGTCAGCCAGCACACCGTCACAAAGACCTCGAACAGCAGCCATACAACCTCGACCTCGCAAGGTGGTAAGGTGAGTGATTCTCCGCGCGGAAACGCGACGCGTTCTCGTAATGCTGCTTCGCGCCACGCTTCCCCGAACCGCGTAATGGCCACTGTTCCGATGTTAAAAATCGAGGCAAATCGCATCACCATTCCTACAGCTTTTACCAATTTTGCGACGCAGACATAATCTATACATATAAATAAAATTGATGCGCAGGTCTATAGTTTCGGAATAACGACTTTTCACACCTTGCCAAAACCCAAACACACAGTTTTGCAAAATCGATTTTAAATCGACTAAAAGCATTTTCTACGACACCCACCCAGACACACGTTCCACTGTGACGATAAAATCACGACGTAACTAGTAACTAATACAAACCATAAAATAAAATAAGGTCAATCGGCATATATTACCAGAAGCAAACGAATCGAAATAAACGAACGTTGCACACCGTGATCACACAAGGAATCCAATGATCGTTCGTTCGAGATGAAAGGAGACACGAGAAACGTCTTATTCTCTATCCACGCTACGCAAGCTAACTTACACAAACACACAACGTGCCTAAGTTCGCGGTATCTGTACGCACACAAGAGAGAAGGTCTTGATTAATCGCAAATACACCTGGTCTGTCGCTGTTAAGGTGAGGCAGATGTTCGACGAGAGACGCCACACGACCGTGAAGGGCATCGACAGGAGCTACCCGCTGGAGCCACTGGAGAACAAACCGCGGAAACAAACGAACGGAAACGCGACGCAGAAGAACGGAAATTCGACGGTGAACCGACACTCCGTGACTGTGAAGCGAGCGGCGCGGGCTGACGTGAACAGCAATTTGAATGGCGGCAAACCGGTCGTCTCGTATCACGAGGAAGTCACTCGAGAATCGTTTGTACCATCTGTACAGGGCCACACGGACGACGACGAATTTGGAAACGAGAACCATGTCGCTCAGTATGCCAATGGCAACCATCGAGATGACGTAATTACATTTCTACCATCTTTTCTTTGCACTCTCCTATATTACTATTAACGTTATGTCAAGACGATGAATCTACATCATCATTCCGTATGTTATATTTCTTTAATTGTTATTTAACGGAGTTTCAAAGATTCAAAGATATTAGAATGTTCTATTGTTTGCTATGATAGATGTACCGAATATATTAGGTTCTTCAAAAAGTTATGAATGTCTTTCTTCCATTTCATTGATGAGTAATACATAGACGATATTTAATGTCGAATGTTACGTTATTGTTAGAACATTGAACGATGTCTTTTAAAGACGCGGATCGAGGAGGTTCTCGACGACGATACGATAGAGAGGAATCGCATGATGGCGAAGTTACACTTGATGCAGTACGACGAGACGCTGAAGCACCGCGTTAAAAACGACCTCGAAAGCGAAGAATTCCCGGAAGACTTCATGGTGGATGTACCTGACAAGCTACCGAAACAAAGTGTTACCAAGAAGCTGTCCCAGGCGGAGGCTAGATTGGAGCGCTTCAGGAACGCCAACGCGAAACGAAGCAACAGCATTACGAAAAATACGAGCACGATCGGCGTTCCCAGGAAACGGTTCGACCCGATATTTCCGGCAAAGTCTACCTCCAGGTACGTGAACTTACAGTTAACTTAGAAATTGATAGATAAAATTGAACCGCGAATTTTATACATTTATTGTGAAAACGTGTGCGATTGTACAGTTGATCAGCTAATATTATTGTACTGGTGGTAATCAAATAACGAATGATAGAAAACTTCTTACACGAAATGTGAAATGAAAAAACGAAGAAACCGATTAACGATTTATCAATTAGAATACATTAGGTTCACCTCGAAATATTGTGCATTTCGAAACTTGCATTTAATATGATTGCATTTATAATGATTGCATTTATAATGATTTCCATTAAATCAATCAATGATCCTCTATCATTACACCGAACGCGATTCCTTTGCGTGTTCGAGAAACTGCGCTTGAGAAGATCTACAGTTTCGTGTCCAATGCATACAAATCGAAATTCTTTCTCGACTCATTCCGAAGGCAAATGAAATCCATAAAAAAAATTTCCAACACGTATCCATAAGCTTATCAAACAATTCAACATGAACCAAAGTGGCCGAAAGTGTGCAATATTTTCCACCCCTACATACTCGAGAACGCAAGTATAAGTCTCGACGATCGCATCGAACCTCGACAAACGCAAACTTTTCGTCCGCTAATTGGCAATCGATGCTAACAATCTGTCGCTGCTTTCACCTCCCCACCCCCCACCGGCCAAACCCACCCCCTCTCGATTAATTTCTCGGTCGCATAATTGCAATCGCTGACTAGACACGACTCGTTTAAACCCACGCAATCGTAGTCGCCTAACAATGCCACGCTCCCTGAAAGCGATCGTCTCGAAAGAGCAAGCTAAACGACGCGTTTCCGGCGAAGCAGAGGCGCAGCGTCTCCGGTTTGTCACGGACAAGGAAGACGCCCCGCTCTAATTTACGTCCGCCTAACCGCTATCGGCGAAAGGATAATCGCTCGAAGGACATTAAACACTCCATCAGCATAACAATTACTCGCCAAAGCATGAAGCCTCATTAGCGGACCGATCACGGAGAGAAAAAGGTACGCCGCGAAGCATTAATCACGCATAAACGACCCGCGGTCTCTTTTATGGGCAATCGGAATCGGAGGAGGAGTGCAGCTTTTCTCACGATGCTTGAAGCGTTCCTTCGTAACGCAGGCTTAACAAAACGCGTTGCTCGTCCGGAACCGAAGGATCCAGGACCAAGAAGACGCATCTGGCTTAAGATCCTCCTGCGAAGAAGAATCACGCATCATTTCTTTTCGATTCGCTTCCTCCTCATCTGTCCTGTTCTCTAACTGCAACACTCAGGATTAACGCCGCGGTAGCCAGCGGAGAGAATAGATAAGATTAATAATAACGATGTATTGGTTGTGGTTTTGTAGCGGGATTAAGGACGCGAAGAGCAGGACGAAGAGTCCTCGGAGCAGCGGAACGAGGGATGCGACGTCTAATAGCACGGAGGAAACTCTCTCGTCGTCGGAGTCTGAAAGAACCGTGAAACGAAAAAGCGATACGCGGTTCTTTTGCAAGGATTCCAAGAGATCTGCTACCACTTATGATTCAGAAACTAGCGAACGATTGTCGCCTGATTTTTTAAAGGATAGAAAACCTCGACGCGAAAGTCCGAAGTACCTTTGCGAGGAGTCCGAGAAGTCAGCTACCGCGTATGTAACGGATTCAAAAGCTGAAGTATCGAAAGGTAAACATCGTCGTAGCGAGGAACCCGAATTCTTCTGCAAGGAATCTAAAACTTCAGCTACCACCTATGCGATTAATTCGAAAGCTTTCGGAAAACTTCGTCCAAAGTTTTCGAACGACGCAGAACGTGCTGTGAAATCAATAAAAAGTAAAGATTGGTCTATCGAATCCAAAGGAAGATCTACTAAATCACCGATCGTGGGTGTAGATACCGTAGACAGGGACTTTATATCCCTTGGTCGATCTCCATCTCCAGGTAGTCAAAACGCTAACCTACTTGAAAAAATCGAGACCAGAGATGGTACGAAACTGGTCTCAAACGAATCGTTCAACGTTTTCGAGCGATTAACGAGCCATAACACGAGTCCCAGGTATCCTTATCGAGAACCTGGAAGTTCAACGATGAGAAACAACGCGAGAGGCTCTAAACTGATGTCTAAATCGCCAGAATTTCCCGAGAAGCTCGCGAAAAAGCGCAGCGATGGTTCAAAAGTGTTTCGCAAACACGACCATTCAGGTATTCATTCGAGTCCTTCGTCGCAATCGCCAGATTCCGGGAAGACGATCTCCAGAAAGTCCAGCACAAGCCCTCGCTTCTTTTCCACGGACGCAGACAGGTCAGCCACCATTATGCTGGTAATCCCAGAAACGATAACAAAGGTGAGAACAAGATCAACGTCTCCGAGGAAAGAGAAAAGTTCGAGATTTTCTATCGACAGGTTTAGCTTAGCACCTGCGAACAAAGTTGCTGGATCAAGTAGAAGAACCTCCAAGGAAGACCTCGACGAAGGTACCAGGTACAACATACGAAGCTCGGTATCGAAATTTTTCTCTGAACAATGCGAAAAGGCTTCCAGAAACGTAGACGTCGATGCGCGATTCAACAGAAGATTCGACAGAAGCTCTGACTTGTCGCGCAGCTCCTCTCCAGTGTCGCTGAAGGCCATGAGAACTCAAAGACAGACAAAACCAACAGACAGAGGTCTACCATCGAGGAAGATCGACACTAGGAAGTCTTCATCGAGGATAAAGGATAGTAGAAGCGGGACACCTGAATTTGTTTCTTACGAAACAGATAAGCCTGCCACCACGGTGAGTCTCGAGCCGAAAGTTACGAAAGACTGGACGAACAAACGTTCCGAGAGTCCGCGATTAGAGAAAAGTGGCTGTAGAAGCGTCCATAGTGGAAATAGATCATCAAAGAGCCCTGACAGCTTCGCTGTGCTCAGAGATGTTGAAGCGACTGAACCTCAAAGGGGCCAGACTGGTTCTAGAGGTGAGAGTAGGTCATCCGAGACAGCTGACACCTTCGTTCTTCCTGGAAACACTAAAACGACTAGTGTTGACAGGAGTAGCAGGAGCTCGCGGAAGACACCGGCAGTTGTGGATGCTAGAAGCAGGACTCCGGAGTTCTTTTGTTATGAAACAGAAAAGTCTGCTACTACCGTGAGTCTCAAACCACAGTCCAAGACAGATTCGACGAAGGAACGCTCTGAAAGTCCTGGATCGAGGCAAAGCAGTTCTACAGGTGCCCATAGTGGAGGTAGATCATCAAAGAGCCCCGACAGCATCACGCTACCTAAGGATGTTGAAGTGATCAGCGGTCATAGTAGAAGCACCAGTCGTGATTCTTCGCCGAGGCTCCGGAAGGTTCTATATAACAGAATAGGGACTCCAGAATTCTTTTGCTACGAGACAGACAAACTTGCCGCAACAGTGAGTTTGAAATCTAGACCTGCGATAGACTCAATTAACCAACGTACTAAGAGTCCTCGATCAAGATCAGGCAGCTCAACAGGTGTCCATGATGGAGACGGACCGTCAAAGAGCTTTGACAACGTCAAAGATATTAAATCAACCTCTGGATATAATAAAAGCCACTCCCGCGATTCGTCGCCGAAACTACAGAAGATCGCTGACATCAGACGCGGTACTCCAGAGTTCTACTGCTACGAAACGGAAAAATCTGCCACGACGGTCGGTCTTAAACCGAAATCCACGAAAAACACGAGAAACGAGCATTCTAAACGTCCTGGATCGGATGGCTGCACAGGTTCTCGATCTAAAAGACCATCAAAAAGTCCCGACGTCTTCGCTCTATCCAAGGACGCCAAAGCGACCGCTCGAAGGGGCTCTGGCAACATCCTGCGATCAACGAAGCTCATTCGCGAGATCATAGAACACCAGAAAGATAGAAATCAGCCCGATCGTACTTTACAGAACAGCTCGAAAGAGTCACGAAGGCCTTCGATAGCACCCGATGATACCACAGGAATATCACGCGTCGATATTGCTGGCGAGAACGAGGTAGACACGGTCAGGGTGAACAGAAATGTCGACGAAAGGTCACCGACGCCTCCCACGCGAACGTACGACCTTCTCACTCCAGAATCGAGTCCCAAAAGTTCTATTTCCGCGGAGGTGGACGCCGAGATTCGAGAAATCACCATGCCCGATCAATACTTGGAACGAGGGAAACTTCGCCGTGAGCTTCGAAGCACATACTCGAGGTCTTCCAAGGAGACCTCGCAAGCTTCGATCGAGTCGAAAGCTGAGAACGCGTCCACGTACTCCGTTCGTAAACCTGGCAAAAAGAGAGGATCCCTCTTCGAATTGGACATCTTCGAGCCGACGAAAAAGCGTCAGCAGGCTCCAGATCATCGGAGAATCACGGAGTCGAAGAGAAGCGCAGGCTTCGCGAGCAAAGCGATAGGTTCGAAGGCTCGAGATGGAAAAACCGGGAACTCCGAGCGTTCTTGCGGCAGCAGCAGCCCTTCTCCCACGAGTGAATCGCTTTTTCGCGCCACGAAACGTCGAATCGGAGCTGCAGCGAACGAGGAAAATCGTGCGAAAAGTTTGCGATCCAAGAATACGGAGAAGTCGCCAAGAAAGCAGCCTGTAGCCTTGGGGTCCGTGGAACTGGTGCGAAAGATCATAAAAGGGACGCGATCCGTGGCGACTAACGAGGTCGAGCGTAAACAGGAAGCTATGAAGAAATTGGAGGGCGAGATTAAAATGCGGGATATTGATTCTGTTGTATCGAGGACAGTAGAGTTTATGAAATACGAGGAAGGGTCGTCGAGAACGTGTTACGAAAGGACGGACTCGGTGGAATCCGCCCTGAGACGTTTCGATTCCATCGACGCAGTGGCGTCTGTCCAAAGCACGCTGGAGAGAAACGAAGAGATAGGAGAAAGACGAAACAGATCGTTAAAGACTCCTGACATCTACACTGCGTCGAAGGATGTGAAAATATCTGACAGTGCTAGTAGAAAGAGCAGTCGTGAATCATCGCTGATCCTGGAGAGTAAACACAAAAGTCCAGAGTTTGTTTGTTATGAAACGGACAAACTTGCCACGACCGTGAGTCTCAAACCTAGGGATACAATCGATTCGTTTAATCAACGCTCTGAGAGCCCTCGATCGAGACCAGGCAGCTCTACAGGTATTCGTGGTGCTGGTATGCTCCCCAAAGATGTTGAGCTAATTAATAATTTGAATAAAAGAAGCAGTCGTGAATCACCGCTCCATAAAATTCGGGATAGTAAGTCTAATAGTCCAGAATTTGTTTGCTATGAGACAGACAAAGTTGCCACAACAGCGAATCTCAAACGTAAGCCTACAATAGGTGCGATCGACCAACGTTCTGAAAGGCCTCGATCAAGACCAGGTAGCTCCACAGGTGTCCATGATGGAGGTAGATCGTCAAAGAGTCCCGACACCCTAACTCTGCTCGATGATAGATCGTTTGGAATCGATAATTCAGCAAGTAGCTCGAGGACAATTTCTCTGAAAGCACTCAACCGAGCGAGTTCTCCAAGAAACCCGGAGAACAAACCATCCAGAACTTCTGCAAAGGGTGTTTTCAACAGCGAAACTCCTGGCGAAATGAGAGTACTTGGAACGCAGGAAACTCGACGTCAGAAAAAGCTGGCCACGGCCAAGGACTCATTTGAGATCGATCGAGTTCTGTCAAGGTCCAAGTCGCCAGCGTGCAGACGGAAACTCTTCCCCGATGGCGACTCGACGGAGGAAACGGAAACTGTTAGCTCATTTTCGAAGACGAAGTCGAGTAAACGCGACGCGACCTATTCGATTGGACCAAATATAAAATCAAAATGCGTGAAACCTGTTAGGGACGACGAAACGTCGATGAAAGAGGCGGACTCAGATCGTCCTGTGTCTATTAAACAGCTGAGATCGATCGAGGATATTCGAAAATCCATAGAAAACGAGAGTTCCAGGTGTGGAGAAACGAGAACGTCTAGGTCGGCCATTGCAAATAATGTTTCGAGATGTTCGAGTACCGTGCAACCGCGGCGAAGACGATCGTGTCCATTGAATGGAGACACTCGTGTCGGGAGTAAAAGAGATACGTCTTCGTCGAAATGGTCAGAGAATCTTAGCGCGAGAGACGACAGATTAGGTGAATCAGGGCGCTCTGTAAAGTGTGCGACGCGTTTCTCCAGGGTAGCAAAAAGTCCGAGTCCAGATTTCAAGGCGACGGAAACCAACCGTACGCGAAGAAGCGTGCCTCCTACGCCGTCGAAGAGCCCGGACACGGCGACGAGGGTAAGTTGAATTGCATGAACGTTCCTTGGAAATACTGATTATAGTCTTAACAAATTCGGTAGCGTTACTTAGTTCATTTTCGTTTGTACGAGTATACGCCACGAAGGAGAATAACGAGTAATGGCCATTTCTGGAGCATTTTAGATAAGAAAAAAAAAAAGATTTGTCCAAAGTACAGAGTTACGAACGAAAACCTTTGTACTTCAAAAAATAAAAAATATCTAGTAGATTATTAAAATTTATTTGTTAAATATATATTTAATATGATTTTCAGTATTTCAACGACGTCTTCGTTTCTGAACTGGGAAATCACTTCTATTCTCATAAACGAAGGCTGTATATAAATAGTAATATTGTAATAAATTGCAAAAGAACGATCATTTTTTCTCGCGACGATTCAATAATCGTCATCGATGCTTGTATTGTATTGAAACTTGTATTGAAAAGTAATAAACATAAGAAACAACGATTTAAACGGAAAGGTCGAGACCATTCGAAAAAGTTCCGAACGAACAAATTTTTATTATAGCGTCACTCCACCGACTTGAAAGCTCAAGATACAAAATCGACGAAACGACCAGCGCCCATGAAAGGCACGGAGCCAATTGGAAACAGGAAGACGACGACGACGACGACGACTACCACGAGAAAATCGACGGATGTCGTCGATGGCGCTATTCTCGAGAATGGTCCGCATTTACGAGACCAAACTGCCGAAACGAAATACGATAACGACTCGTCGACGACGAAGAAGAACGATGCTTTTGTCATCGCCTTCGACGAACAACCGCCGAAGGAAAACGATGTTTCACTTCCGAGGAAACCACGGTTACGAAAACAATCCACGGAAGTAAGTCGCTGCCAATCATTTAAATGCGCAGATACTCAAACAAATAAGAACACTGCTAGGAACTGGTTTCTTCACGCGAGTTTTCCTGCTTTTTATTTACTTCTTGAAACATACCCCCAAAGTATGAAAATAGAGCGCTAGCTCAAACAAAACAAAAAATAATATAAAATAAAATATTTAATTTCGTGACCCACGATACCGCGATACGTACGATTACAATTGTACGATAATTTGTGATACGTACAGAAGCTATAGTTCTAGTTGATCTAACAGAGTTGGCTTTCTGTAATTTGTCGCCGTATAAACACTTCCAATTGAGCATCGTGCACAATTTTTCCACGACTCGAAGTTAGAAATAATCGAACCAGGAGACGTATCGAGGTTAATTTAGATAATAAAATGTCTCCCGCTCTCTGACACCGATCAACTCGGATATTTCAAGAGTGGAACACATGGATTGGTTGTAGCTCGCTCTTTTTTTTTTTTTAAACAATTAAGACCGCGTCGACCGAAAATTGCGAGTTCTGCTACTCCAAAATTAAGAGTGAAATTTTCCATGAACGCTTAGAAAGCACTGGTACCGCAACCCTATCCTTATCCTCAAAGTAATTCTTTCTAATTCAAGCCAATTCTAATTCCAACTAATTGTATTGCTTAGAAGCATACACCTACCTCGCAGTCTGGCCGACCTCCGTCAGTTTCGTCCACCTCAAGCGGTAGCACTATGCAGAGTCACGTTTCCACTCCGAAAAGTAGGATGTCGTCGAAAGTCCACACGCCTTCTTCCGCTACATCGACGTCCAGAGGATCGGCGTCCAATAAAACTGGCGGAAGCGTGTGCTCTGCGTAAGAATTTTTAATACCGTCAATATTTACATCGTAAACAATGTGCAGGCTATTCAACAACTTTGCATATTTTCAATTTCTGTAATGAATACGTTTTTGCATGATAACGTTTTTGCATGATAACGTTAAATCGTTAGAAAAACGGTACTATGAAAATATAGGTGCTGTATGAAATCTTCAGAACAGAAGAAAAAGACTATTCTTTTATCCGTAAATTCAACGATTCTTATTACTTAGGAAAAAGCTAAATCAATTTTCGTTGCAAGTAACCTTGTTTACGTAATCGATATTAGACTAATTTCAACGACGATATTCTTGCAGCGATCTTCTGACGCCCTGCAAAATATGTGGACGCCGTTTCGCTCAAGACCGTATAACCCTTCACGAGCAAATCTGCGCGAAAACGGGCCAAAAGAAACGGAAGCAGTTCGACACGGTGATGTTTCGCGTTAAAGGTACCGAGCTAGAGAAATTTGTCAGAAAAGGACACTGTAAAAAGCAGCCCGAGGTCAGTATACTTTAATCTGACTTCTGAAAGTCTTGAATCGCTCCTTCTTTTCCGATTCTTCGCAACTTCTATTTCAGTTCACATATACGTGTCAGGTTGAACTCAAAAATCAACATTTTTGAGGCATTAAAAACTATCTAAAGTTAATAACTGACTAAGTTAAGAACCAATAGCATACGTATAAAACAAAATATGGAAACACTGCTGAGAAAGTTCTAAATGTAATACAAGAAATAGAATAAAGAAAATAATAATTGGATGAACGGGCGAGCGTTAAAACCGTCGTCGTTTTTAATGTTGCAGAAACCACCGGAGGTGAAGTCGAACTGGAGGCGCAAGCACGAGGATTTCATTAACGCTATACGCTCGGCGAAGCAGGTGCAGGCGCACCTGGCTGCAGGAGGCAAGCTCAGCGATCTGCCTCCACCGCCTCCCAGCGATACCAGCGATTACATTCAATGTCCCCATTGTGGCAGAAAATTCAACAAGTCCGCCGCAGACCGTCACATTCCCAAATGCGAAAACATGTTGCACAATAAACCAGTACATTCGCGAGCGCCAAAACTCAAACGTTAATTATCAGGCGACAAAACCTCGTTGCGTACGTACATCGATCGAGAACAGGATAGATCGAACCGTCTTCATTTGAAAACACACAGCTTTACAAATTAAATAAATAAAAACAGAAATCTTGTTAACACGTTGACTGCTAGACTAATAAAAAGAAAAATTTCTACCGGGCTAAAATTTTGTTTCTATACTTTTGGAAACTAAATACATAATCTAACATTTATCTGGAATTTTTTTAATTTTATACTGGCAAGTCTTGTCACCTATACAGGGTGTCCCAAAAGTCGGGGAGGAGCCGGAAATGGAGGGTAGCTGAGACGATTCTGAACAACAATTTCCTTTGCAAAAATGTCGGATGAGGCTTCGTTAAGGAGATATTAAGCGAAAACCCCGACCAATCAGAGCGCGCGTATACCGCTCGAGCGGCCGCGATAGCGATGGCTACGCGCTAGGTAGCCGCTCTCGTACGCGACAAGTGACTCGACGTGCATCGAAGGATATTGAGCGGCCGCTCAGCGCGTAGCCTTCGCTACCGCGGCCGCTCGAACGGTCTACGCGCGCTCTGATTGGTCGGGGTTTTCTCTTAATATCTCCTATAACGAAGCCCCATCCGACATTTTTTCAAAGGAAATTTTTGTTCAGAATCGTCTCAGCTACCCCTCATTTCCGGCTCCTCCCCGACTTTTGGGACACCCTGTATACAGGTAAAAAAGTCGTCAACGTGTTAATCGTGATTTTCACAATTTTTGGTTTCGTCGTTCATACAATATCCTGCCTGCAATCGTGTAGCCATTTTATACGAATGTATTATCTACGTTGCAGACATCTTATACGATTTTTTACAGGATTTTCTATACTTGACCTACTACTTACATGACCAAGCGTACTTCATGGATCCCCGATACACGTAGAACCTCTAATAAAAGTGATGCGCGATCATTTATGGCCGTAGCTTCGTTCGAACTATACGAGTACTATACATACTATACTATACATACTATGCGTGTGTGAGCATGGAGTACATTTTGAGGTCACCTTGCAATAAAATACCACTTTTGTCTACACGTTGTACATACTGTACGTAGGGAAAGAAATTTTAATAAGATTGGTACATCACTTGTCCTAATAGTGCTTGCACGAACGAAGGAACCAAGGATAAAAGTTATCAGAATAAATTAAACACTTGGGACATGATTATTTATTCCTGTAAAAATAAAGTTCGCATACAACAACTGCTGATGTTTACAAAATTTAAAGACGTGCTAATTTTATAATGATCCGCAGAATATTTTGGACAATTTGGAATGTTAACTTTATACGTATTTATATTCTTTTATACTATAGCATTATAGGAAATGTTACACGAGTATTTGTAACTTTATAATCAATCCTCTCAAAACGTATAACCCTCTCATATTAATGATACGTGATTAGTAAAAATCGCTTGAAACACAAGAATTAATCATAAGAAATACCGCTTGATTGATGCTACAAGTATTGTGATTTATTTTGTAAGTTTCCGTCGAAACTGACCGTCTTATAGGAACGAACGTGCGTTTTTATAACGATTAGTGTTCTTAAAATACGAGAATGTTATAACACCACTGTTACGATGAAATATTGGGAGCTAATAAACTAACTTTTTATCGAAAAGAAAATAGAAATATCAACTGAATAATGAAGAATAAATATCCGGTTGATTACAAGCAATGTCTATAAAAAGTCTTTTATTACGCGCCCGAAAACTAAATCAACTAAAAATAGGATCTTTTAATACTGTACACTACAAGAAATTAATTTATTATTTTAATAGGATTATATAGATATCGGAAAGCCCCTCATTAGCCAATTTCTTTAAAATTTATTTGTATGCAATTCTTTATCATATAACATACAATAAGTTCAGATTAGAAACAGATACTTTTCTGAAAATAAAGTCTTAAAATATGTTTGGAAAATAATAATTCGATTCTATAGCAGAGTTATCGCGAAATGTTAGGAATTAGATTTACCTACCGAGGAATTCTAGTAAATTAATGCTATATGCTAGGGACTACTGGACTCGTAAATTTGGCAACGGAAATACATGCACGAACAGTCGCAATCCAACGCAGCAGACGACGTGGTATTCCCGGTGTGAGGAAGGAATATTTAAAAAGTTACATCTGTTCGTCGGCTTGTCATGATCAAGACAGAAAGTCTTACAATGTTTTTGAGCTCGACCCATGTATAGGAGGAAAGTATGGATCACTTAATTATCTTAATCGGTATGGTACATTTATTGTACTGTCCATTCACAAAAGTGGAAGAAAGTTTCAATCTGCAGGCTATGCACGACATCTTATACCATGGTTTTAACCTGACCGAGGTAATTATTATAGCAGTTACCGAAGGTACGTCGTGTAAATATAAACATTTAAGAATCAGACAGACGCAGATAGGTTACAATAGAGTATTTATCTTCCTCGAGAGGTTGCTGACACGCACTCGAACAGATATTACGCAAAAACTTAGATATTATATTTAGAAGCAGATGCATGTATTTATAAACTCACGATCAGCTGATATAGCTTCTGTTCGCTTAACAATTTGTTAACGCGTTAATCTTACTTTTGCCCTAAACGTGTGGTCGAGAAATTTGCATAATACGCACCAAAGGACTTTTCTAAATTATTTTGCATTAACAGTGTAATGCTCAATCTGATCTAAAAATGTAATCTAACACTCTCGAGGTATATGCATTAAAATGTTTGTAAAAGACGTTAAAGGTTTTATACTAATTGTTTGCAACATGTTCTTGTTCTGTGATAGTATGATCACCATGAATTTCCTGGAGTCGTGCCACGATCATTCGTGGGACCAATTATAATATCAGGCTTGGCATCGCCGCTAATAGCAACCATTAATTATTTGCGACTTAATAAATTCTTAGCTCAATATGTTGGTAAGTTGATTAATGAATGAAATGCATTTGTATTATTTTACACCTTTGCTTGATCTGTTATTAATTGTTAGGTTTGAATAAGGAAACAGTTTCTTAATCTCTAAGAACTTTGTATGATAACAAATAAGTAACTATTGTAATTTTTTCCAGTAAGAGCAATATTGGGTTTGTTGGTAATAAGTATGTTAAAGCTATACAGAGATGCTTTACAAAACATTTTTGGGTTGCAATTTACAAAATGGTTTGTTGCAATTACTGTAACACAATATCACTTCGTGTATTACTTGAGTCGTCCATTACCAAATATAATGGCTATGCCACTAGGTAATTGAAGTATGATATATGGTTTTTATTTTATTTGGAATATTTATGATCAAAGTACCGGTTTAGTAATGCTAATATATTTTAGTACTACTGGCTTTGTTTGGGTGGTTGAGACAAAATCACATCATATTTATTTGGTCATCTGCAGCAGCAATAATAATATTCAGAGCAGAACTTGCTATGCTACTGGGATTATTTCTTTTGTACGATATAGCCAACACGAAACTGACCATACCAAGGTATTTACATATTATATTGTGGACCATTGATTCCTAGTATGGCTGTAACATTGCAAACAGAAGTGATTAGAATCATCAAGGGACATTCTGCAAAACTGCACTGATTTGTAAGCTTCGTTTGCTTATAAAACTTACTAACATAATGAAACCCTTCTCTCAAAAATAACTACATCAAATGTAGATCCCTTATTTAATAAATGGCAACAAAATTTGTGCTACTATTAAAAGTAAAAAAAAAAGCAACTAAAAATATTAATTGTATAACGGGAAAAGTTTCATCCATTTAAATGTATTCAAGTCTTTTATTTTAACAATAATTTCATAAGAATAATAATTTTTAGACTACTTAAAATTGCGGTTCCAGCTGGTATATTTTTTCTAACACTAACGGTTGCAATAGACTCCATATTTTGGAAACGTTTAGTATGGCCTGAAGGAGAAGTATTTTATTTCAATGCTGTTCTTAATAAAAGCAGTAATTGGGGTGTATCCTTTATCAAACACTATAATTTTATCTAGTATTGTACAAGCTATTATTTTCAAATTTATTTAAGATGACAAACTTAAAGTATTTCTGCTGATCTTAACACAAAAACAGACATCACCGTTTTTGTGGTACTTTTATTCAGCGCTTCCACGTGGATTGGCATTTTCATATTTTTTAATACCCTTGGGTATGCTCTGGGATGCTCGAGTTCGAACGTTAACAGTTCCTGGTATCGCATTTGTTATCTTATTCTCATTTCTACCACATAAAGAATTGAGGTTTATCATATATGTTTTTCCATTACTGAATGTTAGTGCAGCAGTTGTTTGTCATAGAATGTAAGTACTTGGCTTGTTTATTTAATGTTTCAAGTTGTTTTTAAGTTTTAGTTCTTGATATCATAATTATATATAATTTTTTTATAAATAGATGGGAGAACAGAGCAAAAAGTTCATGGAATGGATTTATGGCACTGATCATTTTAAGTCATCTAGTTTTAAATGCTCTGTTTTCTATGTTTCTTTTATGTGTTGCTGGTTCTAACTATCCTGGTGGTTTAGCTATTGCCAAATTACACAGACTTGAGAAAGACTCTACTGATCCAGTGCACGTGCACATTGATGTTCTGACCGCACAGACGGGAGTTTCCAGATTCGCACAAACAAATGATTCTTGGATGTAAGTTATGTAATTAATGTTATAAAATAAAAAATCAATTAGTAATACAAAAGTAACAATAGATTATAGACATGTATTTCTGGTCATAAATAATCTAGTTTAATATCAACTATCTTCCAGTTATTCAAAACAAGAGAATTTAACCATTGATAATCCTGAAATGCTTAAATTCACGCATCTATTAATGGAAGCTAAAAGTAAATACTCACCGAATATAAAACCCTATCTTAAAACTCATGATATATTGGATTCTGTAGATGGTTTCTCTCACATAGCATTAAACTATAATATGTTACCTCCAATAAGAATAAAAACTAGACCTATTATATTTATTATGAAAAGAAAACCTAATATAAAATATGATCCAAGGAAAGCAGGAACACAAGCACACATGAAACGGTCAGTTCAAAGTGAGATACATAAAAGTACAGATGGTGAAGATGTAATAAATGATACTGTAAAAAATATGGAGCCAATATTAGGTGAAATTATGGAGTCATTAGAGGAATTTGAGAAACCATTAAATATTAGTAATAAAAACATATTGGATTTAGAAGTACACGAAGCAATCAAAATTAGCATACAAAATAATTCTGAGGAACACATTGAATCACTAAACGACGATATCGAACAAATATCCCGTAATCTATCTGAAAACAATTTATCGCATTTAGAAGCATCGGTTGACAAGGTAAAGGTACCAAATGTATCTGAGATAGAAAGCATCGTTAAAGCTGAAACAAATATTAAACTGCAGCCAAATATTGAAGATATTTCGTCCAATGACGAGAAAAGATTAGATGTAAAGAGCGAAGGAACTGAAAAAATAGAAATAAATAAAGAGAAATTAAAAATTATTAATAATCAGCAAGAAAGCAGCACTATTAAAGAAACTGTTAAAAAGCTGATTCAAGAAAAAATGGAGGCAGTTAAACTAAAAAAAGACTCAATAGATGAAAGAAAATTGTCAGAAGTTCCAGATAAAAGTAATATAGAGATAAAAAAAGCTTCGATAAAAGTATTGCAACAGAAGATGAAAACTGCAACAAAACAAGAATTAAAAGAAAAACCTACAACTCTGCAAGAAACAATTAAAGAGCATCGAGCTATTAAAGTGAGAGAAAACATTAGAAATATAATTAATCAATTTAGAGAATTTGAAAAAGACTTTGTACACGAAGATTCAGAAATAATTAAGAAGGAAACTGACTATAGTGAACAAGTTACAGGAGTAAGTACAAAAATGTCTGAAGATGCAGCAAATGTAGTAGATATTATGACGAAAAGTGAAGATTTAAAAACAATCAAAGATGCCAAAGAAAGTTTGAAAGATATAATAAATCAGTTTAAACAAATTAAAAATGAATTAGTTTCCGAAGAAGATGATCAATTTGATAAAATCGAAGCCACGTATATGGAGAAACCAATTTCGGAAACATTAATGCAATTTAGTGAAGCTTTGAAAAATTTAATACAACGTAGAAGAAAGAACAAAGCGTACATTACAAATAGTTTAGATAATAAAAAGAACTTAGACATTCAAAATTACGATAAAATTGGAAAGATAAATAATGTTGAAAAATTAGGAAAAATGAACGAAGATAGTAATATAAAAAATAATTTAAATTCAGGTACAAATAAAGTTATTCAAGAAAAATATTTTACAACGTATACAAATAATAAAAATGTCCCTTCAAATGCTCAAAAATCTGCCGATAATGTGTCAAATAACATAGAAAAAAATTATGCTTCCAAGGAAAGTGATGATGAGATAATACAAAAGAATGTTGAAAATAATACAAATAATTAAATGGTAGAAATAATTGACTGTTTTATGCTTTTTAATGACACAGTTCTGTAATTATAGTCACATGTAAATACGTTATTCTGTGATAACGAATATATTATATTTCTTAATTGATGCTCGTGCATTACCACCGCGGAAAAAACGAGACTAACTTATCCTGTTTTATTACTTAAAATAACAAAGAATACCGAAACAAAATGGGAAAGCATTTGTATAATGAATAGTATCACAAACGTGCCACAAATATAACTATATATGTATGCTGTTATATAATATTAATTTATATAACAATTATTTCACGTATTACAAAACTATAATAATAATTTTGTATATATTTAGATCATGAAATATTTATCTATATATTGTTTGATATAAAAGTAATATTTGACAATGCATGTTTAAAAAAAGTCTATACAATTTTATTATTCACCCTTGACTGTTACAGACTTGATAAGTTACTGTTCGATAATGGTCTTATTATTTCCTATTTACGTCCTTGCATTTAGATTCTGCTTTTCTATACTTTTTTTTTTTGTTTAGTTTTTAGTGACATCTAAAATGTCCTATATTACTCAAGATTAATCAGTCATTTATACTTTCTATCAGAAAAAGAAAATCCATTCAATTTCCATATTGGTATTTGCAGAGCATTCAAGTGCCTTAAAATCTCTTCCAAATTTTCATGTACTATAAGACGTCCGTTCAAAAAATATGTGTATGTAACGTACTATGTAATAATATTTTACAATAAGTAAAGGTATTTAATACAAAAGTACTGTAATTTAATTCCTGTATTATTGCTTAATCAATCAACAATCAAAAGCGTCAATTATCGATAACAAATTTGGCGAAAGAATATTATACGATTTTTCAATGCTCAATACTCGCCATCTCTATAGCATTTATATACGAATTTAAATGATTGAAATGAACTGTACATAGTTAATCCTAAAGTTAACCAATATAATACTTTATCGCGAAAACCACATTTTAAATATACAGGGCGTCCATCTTCACACTGTTCAAACAAACGAAACAATTATGCACAAACTACACGGTTAAGTTCATTTAATTTTGATTTAAATATATATCAAAATAACGTGTACCTGCATCTTTGCTTGTTTTAATTTCAATTTCTCAAATGCTTTATCAGAAATTAAGTTTGGACATCCCGTGTAAAATGATTGACGTAATAAAGCGATATTCTTATAAAAATGCTTCGATCGTTGAACCTATTAATTTTATAAATTACAATTATTTATGCACGATACTAGTCACATAATTGTTCGAGAGTCTCATCTGTTGTACTTCATAATTATCGTGGAAATAGAAATGCAAAATCTTGTCTATCTCGAAACAGAGATACATTGATATAGTCGACTCTTATAACGAACGAGCCATAAAAATTCATTTAAAAGTATAATTGTATAAATATTTACTCACAACCAGCATTTTCCAGCAACAGCGAGACTAAGAATTCGTAATTCTATTGGAAACGTCCTAATGTATTCAGGAAATTACAAGTTTTGAACGAAGAAAATTGAGAAGCGTTAGGACGTGATTGCTTTTATTTAAATTCGCCCGGACTCAGTATATCCCGGATTGCGGTGGTGGGGCGACCTCTTTCGCGTCGTGAAGTTGGCGAAACTGATGCGCAGTTTACCTAAGTGGTGGGACAGGAAACGCATGCGTACTCGTTTCGCGACGCAACAGTCGTAAACAACATTTTTTCCAATCAGATTCGTTACGAGTTTACGCTTGCACGTTAAGTAGAGCGTCCTGGCGGGCGCACCACAATTTTTCCGCGTTTTCGTACGATTTCGCGGAAAAAATGGGGCTGAGCTCGCTCACTCAGTGTACGTGATACGTAAACTTATGGGTTTCTGGCATGCGGTGACGTCATCCGGATCGTTCTGGAAGAACCCTGCAGGACAATAATGGCGGGTATGTATTTACCTCGACCGTGAGAATATAGACCTCGACTCGTGCGAACATTCATCGTTATACTAATGTGCTGCGACTCTCCAATTTCAGATTTGTATGCTAAATACAACTGCACCTATTGTCAAGAGGACATCACGGGTTTACGTGTAAGATGCGTCGAATGCCCGGATTTCGACCTCTGTTTGCAGGTGAGTCGAGTGAACGCCTGTTTCTCGGTCACGTGTCCGCGTCTCTTCCCCCCTCCTCGTTCTCCACCTCTTTCTCTAGCACGTCTTCGTCTATCCTTCCGGGTTTGCTGGATTTTGCGTGCTGAGATTCCTTTTTCATTCCCCACCCCTGCCAGTTTTTTTTTTTTTTGTCGACAAGTTATTCTGCAACTACTCTACTACTTCCACGCGACTTGAATGAAACTGCTGATCATATGGAAACACGTGCATACGTACAGTGACGAACAAAAGTATTGGCATAGCCATTGATTTCTTGTAAAATTGCTTGTAAATCCAGACAAAATTAAATTATTCGTTTAATTTTCTTCAGAAAATATTAGAGTAATGGTCGACATCCTTTTTTAATTTTTAGTTATATTTTGTAAACATTATATTGGTATTTTTAACGTATTAGTAAAATTGAAGTTATTTATGAAAATAGAAATGTGAAGGAAGTAAAACGTTAATTCTTACCAGAACAAAGATATATTTCTCAATAAAAATTATTAACGACGACCAACATTACATGTTATAATAAGATGATTACTCTTTGATGTTTCCAAGCTACAACATAGTATTTGAAAAATTATTTACAATTAAATATTAACTGAATTACTATTATTATATTAATTTATGAAACAGTCTATGTAAATTTTACATGCTTTCCATATTTATTGTATATACTATAAGTTTGTCATGATCTATAAAAGAAGAGTATCACTGAACACTTGATGAGTCAGTTAGTATGGCATCATGAGTCATATGTTTCTATGAGATAAAAGTAGTACAATGTACATTTCAAACTACTTTTATCAGAACAAAAGTACCAGTACAGATTTATAGTAATTCTATTTTTTTCCTGATTTCTGTATAATTTTATGAGAATCCTCTGGCTGTATCAATTTTGTTTGTTAGTGTACACTAATGTCATTGGCCCTGTACAAAACGTGATTCTTATCAAAAAAATATTTTCTAATAAAGGAAATATTTTAGTATTTTCAAATGTTGACAGTGTTTTTCTGCTGGTGCTGAAATTGGTCCACACAGAAATGATCACTCTTATCAGTTTATGGTGAGTAAATAACATAATATTTGTAATTTTACGAAATAGTCTCTTTGATAAAAAGAATAATCAACCTTTGGGTTTACAGGATTCTGGTACCATTAGTATATTTAATGGTAGAGGAAATTGGACTGCTAGAGAACAACTTAGACTCTTGGATGCCATTGAACAATTTGGTTATGGTAACTGGGAAGATATTAGCAAACATATTGAAACACGTACGCCAGAAGGTATAACTTCGTAAATTCTTCATTCTTTCAATTAGAATTGGATGATTTTATTGTAAAATTATATACATGATTTATTTCCTGCTTACAGAAGCAAAAGAAGAATACATTGCCAGATACCTTGATGGCAATATCGGTAAACATACATGGCCACCAACAGACAGCTACAAACCAAATCTTACGGATCAAACTAAGTCGGATCATGGACCTCTATCGCCAGATCTCACATCTCGGTTACCACCGCTGGATATTACGCCAGAGGAAGCCGCACAACTGGGTTATATGCCGCAACGAGATGATTTTGAAAGAGTAAGTTGGAATAAATATTCTTCATGCATATCATTAGCCTATCGGCTTTAGACAATCCAATCTTATATTTTTTTAAATGACAGGATTACAACCATGAAGCAGAGTCGCTCGTGTCTTCGTTATTCCTGAATCCAGCAGAGGATGATGACTTAGACATAGCTCTTAAACTTGCACAGGTTGATATGTATACCAACAATTTAAGGGAGAGAGCGCGACGAAAAAGAGTAGTGCGTGATTATCAACTAGTGTCAGCATTCTTTGCATCATCCAGGAAAGACAAGACATTGAAGAGGAAGCAAACAAAGGAGGAAAGGTATACTGTAATGTTATTTACCGAAGGAAATATTTTACTTTCTTACAGTATACTAATAAAAACTTGTATTGTTTGCAGAGAATTTAGGGACAGAATGCGAGCATTCGCACAGTTTTACACAGCACAGGAGTACGAGCAGTTTTTAACAAACCTCGAGAGGGAAAGAGAGCTGCGGTTACGTCTTACTGAATTATATCGTTATCGGGAACATGGCATTTCAAGGCATGAAGAATGCGCTCACTTTGAGCAAGTGATAGCTCAAACTCAGGGACAAAATGACGCTGCTGACCATTGGAACGAAAAAAAATCTGTAAGTATTCACTTCCATTCGTCTAATAATTTTGTCTACAACGCAATGGCAATTAGAATTTTTTTTTTGAAATATATGTCATACATCATTTCATAATAGTAGATACAACTACTCGAATTTGGAAATGCTTTAGAAATTTGCATTCGTAAAAGCTAGTAAGGCTCTTAGATTGTTATTATTTTTAAAGATATTTATCTTTGTAATTAGGCAGCTACAATATTAAAAATATCTTGTGCAAAAGTGGAAATTGATAAGTAATACTTCTATGATGTTAAGATATAAATACAGTAAAACCTCGATTTAACCGACAGAATTCGATGATCCTATGCCAGTACATTCCCAAATTACATGTATCAGTTGGTTTACCATTAGGCTACTTTAAAAATGGGTGGATAATTTCTTAACCCTTTCAGTACGGTAGTCCACTCCGCCAGAGTACCGCTATTGAACGGAAGCGTAAGGATTGTGTCACCTTAACCTACCACCTCCTCTGAAAGTGATGTCATTATCTTGTCAATATATATTCAAATAATATTAATGATACATATTACAAAAAAAATGTGAATGATTTTATTTTTATATATATTTGTATGCCTAACAAGTGCAAAAGTTTAATGCATTTAATAAGATTTGGCCTCATACTTTTGATTGGTAGTGCAACTAAATGTATAATTTTGATTGTTAAAACGAATTGTATTATCCTTAAGTAGTAAATTTGCAATGCAAATGACTTATGATATCGTTCGACATCTCTTCCGTCTAGTCAATCCACTAAATCGAGGTTTTACTGTAATAATATTTAAATTTTGTAGTGTGTGTTTATTTTTTGCAATTACTACGTTTTGCTCCTTAATTTGTACATTGGCCATTTTTTTTTGCAATTTTTAATATTCTTCAGAGATTTACGTACATGGCGCAGCACTTAAAACAGGTTATCTTAATAACTGATTTGATTCGATAATAGACAAAAATTCTCCAAACAGTTGTTTGTTTTTAAAAGAAATGAGTTATTTGAGTAACTTGTCTTAAATGTTTCGCCCTATACGACGAGCATCGGTCACCGATGCTTGTATTTTATTTTTGATGAGTTTCATTGCAAATGCAAAATAAAATTTGATAATATCAGTAACGCAATATATTTGTATTGTCGAGCAAGAATTGGTTTCTTGGACCAGTGCCTTATTAGTTATACCGTATGCACTAGCTTTTACTTGTCCATTAACTAATTCCATTGTTTGTGGTGCGTGTTGCCAGGCATTTGTGAACAGATTGTATCAGTTTGCATTTCACTTAGGGCAGCAGTGGGCCGTCCACACCAATACACCGCCACACCTCAAAAAAAAGGTACAAGAGTATTTTAAAAATTAAATGCATTAATCTTTTCATTTCGCAGAGATAGAGAAAGAGAGAGAGAGAGAGAGAGAGGAGAGAGAGAGAGAGAGAGAGAGAGAGAGAGAGAGAGAGAGAGAGAGAGAGAGAGAGAGAGAGAGAGAGAGAGAATCAGAAAATCAGATAATCACTAATCGATACTACGATCCAGACGATTTAGACGGTAAAATATTTCGTTTCTACTTTTCAGAGAAGAAGAAAAAAGTTACTCTTCAATCGACCGAAAGTACACTGCAAAAGACTTGCCCAGCAGCAGCTCCTCAATCAGTCAAACCAATCCCAATCGGACGACGACTCCAGCCAATCAGTGGGCGGAGCCGGATAACAATCTGAATTCTTCCAGCCAACATTCTACCAGCTCCAGTTCTACTGTAGAAAAGAATTGTACTGCGACAACTTCCGGAAAATCTTGTTCAGCAGCAGGAGACTTAGGGGACCGAGACATAGAATTGGAAACTGCGGCTCATTTGTTAACAAAGCAAGAAAAATCCTTGTGTCTCCAACTTGATCTGAAGCCAACGCAGTATTTAACGCAAAAAACGTTGTTGTTGCAAGTAAGTTTTTTTCGTGAATAGCGTTTTATATTTCATTGTTTACAGAAGGGTGATTCAAAAAGTATTGAATGTATCGGAATTCTTAAATTTCTGCAAACAAATTTTTACAAATTTTTCAGAGTTTTTGGCTTCTAGCAGTTCTTTTAACAAAAGTTATCCTCGCTTTGTCTCTGTGATCAGGTACTTTAGGAACATGATCTTCATTTTTTCAGGATTGATTCGCTTCCTATCCTTACATATTCCTACCTTTTTTGATCAGTGTCATCCAATATCAATATCTATACATCCTCAAGTGAAGAATCATTTCTTAGCACCTACCTATGAGTGTCCGTGATTTATGTGAAGACTGCATTTGGAAAGTGTTCAATCCTTTTTGAATCGTTCTGGATTGTTCTTATTTCTTCGCGCGTAGTCTCTATACGCGTAAATTATGTGGTTACAGGAGTATCTAAATGGTAATAGGAGATCTGGCGTTGTACCTCAGTCGGAACCAGAGAGTAAAATACTACATTATCTGGTAGCAAATGGCTGGATCGCGGCCAACTGATAAAATATGTAAAAAATTAATGACCATTTCAACTCTAAGTCACCTTCTATCTTGCAAACTAAGTCTTAGATATAATTGAAATTCGAGTCTGATTTAATTAACATATAGAGCAGGTAGAGAGAGAATGTGCGTGCGTGTATAATTTAACATGTATAGATTATCGATTCTTTATTGCAATTCTTCTATTAAATTGTTAAATAACGAGCATTGAAGTGGTCGAAGTGGATGGTAAATTGTTACAAATATTTAAAATATTTAGTATTTTCAACTATTCTACAAAATCGTATTCGTAATTTTGTTATCAGTAACAAAATATAGATTATCATCCTAACAGTGATCACGGTAGCTGTATCGATGTAAAAAGTTTTCAAATTTAACCTGATCGTAATTTGTAACAATTTCATCGCCAGTTGTCGATACTACTAATTGCTTTTCCAGAATACAGGTATTAAATCATCGTTATCGTTTACATAAAAAACGATAACATGAACTAAAATCGATTGTTTAGTTCAAACGAGCATCGTTGTCCTAGGTTTCGTTTATCTTTTAGTGTATAATTAGGAATTATTTAACACTGTTCAAGAAAATCGCATACACTGCCTTTATAGAGCCATTGAAAGTATTGCTCAATTAATTCTTTCACTGTAATATTTTCTTGTACAGACTACTAGGTGCACATACTCCTTTCTATCTGTTTTGAATGTGATTTGTTACCATACTTGACAATAAGGAAATGTAAGGATGTTGCATTAATCCAGGTTAGGTTGTTTAGTTTATTACATCGAGAAATCGATTGAAACATATCTTCCCGGAAACGTTATCAATTGACATTTCATCTAACAGTGTTCGAATGCTACTGGTTGGGCATGTATCGAAATATATTTAATTCAAAAACACAGCACCGTAATATATTTATACACGTTAGATTCATGATAGTATTGAATATTAATTTAACGATAGCTTAATGACCATAATGAAAGAAAAACCATGCAGAAACATAGGTAGTTCTTAATGTTCCGTTCAAATGAGTCGATTTAAAACGGTTCTTAGTACTCACGAAATATGCGTGATTCACACGCAAACCAACGTATTTTATTCTGCAATCGTCGAATTTCTTTAAACGACACAAAAGATTCCTTATTGATAAGGGATGGTACAAAAAACAGATCATAAGGACATTTGTTATCACCATGAAATATATGATATTAGGTAATTTATTTGTTGCCTGTGTAATATTTGTATATATGATGAAAAATAGTACCTTTCTAGTGATACTACTACTTCTAAAGCACAAATTATGGTGGTAACCTAATGAAGCGTTAAAAAGCATATAGCGTGATAATGATGGTGTTCTAAGCCAAACTCATATTGCAGAAAAGACATAAGAACTTAAGACATTTTAACGTTTTAAAAAAAGCAATTATTTTCAGTTGCTTACAATACTAGCAGTAAAAATCATAGATTCTAATTAATCGAAATGACGAAAATATTTGTGCCGTAATAAGTGTGCACGTTGTTGCATCTTTGGGAGAAGATACACTTTGATGCATGCTTCGACGGCTTTACATAAAACACATTTATAGCTTTTATTTACCATAAATTGGTCGCATGTTTTTATATATCTCGCCATTCTGGCACGCTTGAAAAATTAAAAGAAAAAAAAATATCTAACAAGATTACTCGTTTGCTTCTAAAGTAATTTTGTCTTTCTCCGAATTTTCGCGCTTATCGATATTTGAACGCTAGTTCAAACGGCAAACGAAAAATCATTGTTAGCTTGTATCATTGTATGGATGTAAAAAAAAGTAAAAAAAAAAAAGCTATATCTATGTAAATACATGAAAAAAGGAAGTTACGCGCGATCGAGTAACTATACAAAATCTTGTATGTATAAAAAAAAAAAAAGAAAGAAGAGTCTAAAGTATCTTCCGTTGAAAACAATACTTATTATGGCGTATTGCTTAAATAGCTAAGTGATGAGATAGGGAAATAGCTGCTCATATTTTTTACGGAGAGTAGAAGACTATTCCCTTTTATTCGGTGTAAACTATTTTCTGCGAACTTGTGTGAACAGCGAATCGTTTATAAATAGGCGTAAATAATTTTTGTAATAGACTCGCACTCATTTCTTATAAACATTTTTTATTTCCTTTTTTTTTTTTTTTTTTTTTCATTTCCGTCGGTTGGACGACTCGAAAGTCGACCAATGGAAGTTGAGATTCTTAAGGGGCTCGAATTGTAGCGATGCCAAATTTAATTTTATCTTCGTTTTGTCGTACTACTAAGTTCGCAGTCTTTTTTTAAGCCACTTGTGTCGTCCGCTTACCACGCTTAAAGACAAAGACTTTAAGTTCGTTTAACTTTTACGTTCTGCGCTGCGAAACCATACGCAGATCAACTAGCCTGTCGTTTGACTGGAATATTTGTATAAGAGATGGGTCCACTACGCGTAGGCTGTTCAGCCGACCAAACACGGGATGTCTTGTAACTCGCGTACCGATAAACAAGGTCATACCTAGCCTAATGAAAAGGAGAGCCGAACAATTTCTGTAAAGGTTGTTCTGTGTGATGTTACGTAAATGAAAAAATATTGAGTTTCGAGATACGTCGAGTACGCATGCTTGATATTCGATTAAACGGATCATTGTCTTTCGTTCATTCTGCATTCATGAGCGTAGGTGAACCCATAAAATTCGAGTTCTTGTACTACATTTATTTACAATGTTTTATATTTATTTATGGCAGGGTGAGGCACAAGCAAACACTCCAAAAAAAAAAATATTATTAATACGATTACGTGCCTTACGGGCTCGAATGTTCTTGACACATTCTCGAACCGTGTAAATACACATGTTTTCTTCCATCCATCACGGTTACGATTGTCAACCTTCGTCTTTTGTCCATTTACCTCAATAATTTCACCCGAAGCGTCGTCGAGTTCCCTATCCAAAGTAGCTTCGTCCCGTGTTATTATACTACAAGGTGGACCATTTAAATGGCAACACCTAACAGCGTTACTTATAGGCATACGAAGATTGTCCAAGGACGAAATTAAACTGTTGGAAGGGTCAAACGTAATGATAGAAGATTTCCTTCATTATTTCTTCGGAATTTTGTCGTCATTGCTATCCGTACATAGAGACGGGCAACATTTGCTGTTTGATTGAACAGTTAAATTTTTGTTTGTTCACTGTGATACACATCATTCTATGATTCATATTTTTACTTTTATTTCTTATTCGACGTGTTTATCTAGAATCTAGAATCTAGATCTAGATTGAAATTTCGCCCATCCTGTACAATTTCTCAACTTTGCGGTACTAGTCTCTCGAGTTAATGTCTTTAGAGTGGAGTTATGTATGGAATTCAGATCAATGTGTCACTCTTGTTACGTTTAGCCATCATACCATATTTGAGTAATGCTTTAGATTTTTCATTTGAATTCTTTAAATATCCACTTTGTTCTATTCCATTTATGGACTGTATCAACTGTACGAGCTGTTTTTTACAGGAAAGATTGTATCTAGTACGATTAAGAAAACTATTTTGTTTTCTTAAACATGTTTCTTGTCGACTCTTCTGATTCTTACGGTATCAGAGCTAATAATTGTTCTCGTGTTAGGGAGTTTACCTTAACCCATTTTCAGGTAAGTTGAAATATTCGCAGTCAACGGCTGACGTTGAATTCAAAGACATGCTTCGCTAAACTGTTTCCATTTTTTGAAATCATGGTTGTAAACATAGATGAGCAAAAGTCTTATTCGGATAAAAATTTCGAATAACGAAAACAGAATTAACAACAAATTCTTGATGTTTCGTTTATATAATAAAAATTATAATTTGAATTCTAAGAGAACGATTCTTTAATGGAATGAACGTAGCAAATAAATTGTTGTTATTCTAATAAAATTTTGTCGTCTGTAGAAATGAACATAGATAACGAAGATAGTTCGTACAAGTGGAGCTTTTTTTTTATTGGATTCGTTACTTCCATAATTTGCAGAAATTTTTAATTCGCACGCGCAATGATCGAAGTTCTACTATTGTATTCTCTTCTTCGAGGGCGTACAAGAATTTTTCCATGAACTGTACAGAATTTTTTATTATGTTCAAAATGATAACGCGCAGTCGTTGAATTTTGTATTCGAATGTTTTTTTTTTTTTCCTTATATAAATTAGGATACTTGATGTGAATCATGAAGATGTCGGTTTTTATACCGAAACCTGCTTCGTTCTCATGTGTGACAAACGCAGGCGTACTCGACGGATTCGTATCTCAAGATTTTTTTAAAAACGATGCCATGTGTATAACAATTTTATGTTACAGATTCGAGGATGATGATTTTGTTGTTTAAAACAAACTATTATTTATTTTAGGTCTGCAGTGTCCTTTCTGCCATCTTCTAAATTAATAGATAAATTAATGTGATTGATCTCTTCTAAGCAAAAAAAAAAAAAAAAAGAAAAAGCAGAAAAGATTTTTCGACTACGTACACAAAATTTAAAAAACAAATATTAAATGATAAATATTCTTTTTGCTTGAGAGGTACGATCATTCTAAAATAAAAGATCGAAACATAAATTAAATAATAGCTTGTTTCAAGACCGACGAGTTATAATTCTTTCGTTTGTAAACGTACAAACTTGTCTACCGATACTTGTTAGTTTACGTTGTCGGCGTATATTTGATTAGAAATCATTTGACGCCCTGTGTAGACGAGGTTACCTCAAACAAAGAAGTGATCAGCATGCCTTCCTGTAACTACCGAAAACAATAATATATAAATTTGTGAAGAAAAAAAGAAAAAAAAATAATAAATGCTGATAGAAAGAATCGCAGCAGACGAACCAAGCACTGCATTTTAACTTTTATAAAGTTTAGTAAATGTCATCCGCACTGATATTTTCCGTTGCGTACGAAAACGATGGAGAACGAAAAGAGTCTTACGTTCGTGGAACGGTAAAAGAGTGACTGTGATCGGAAAATTTGAATCGTTTCGAAATCGATGTGACGTTATTTTGAGAAATCCGTGTGACGCGAAACGCGTCCGTTAACGCCTCGTTGGTTTAGGAATTTTTTCAAGAACTAATATTTCGATGCGAGAAATGCTTTCAATCTTGTACTCGAATCAAACGGTCGTTAAATGTATAAAATAAACTGTACAATAGGTATTTTCCCTTAAAAAGGCGCCTGTTATTTATTTCAATACGTAGAAGCAGTGAAATGTAACTTGTCCTTTTTTTCCCCCGATTTCAGGAAGTTTGCTTAGTTGGTATCCGTAAAAGCCGTAAGTAAACGTACGAAGAAAAAGAGAAGTATACGTTTCTGACGGTATCATGCAAACGTATGTCAAATATTTTACGTAATAACTATTACAGTTCGTTTCTTAAATATACCAGTCAATTTGAAACAAAGAATGAAACTCGGAAACTTAGCAGTTAAAATGAGATTTCTGAGATAATGGCGATCGTTTTTTCATGACATGTGGATTATAGATTAAGCGGAAGTATCGGGATAAGTGGTGCATACACGACTGACGAGTCAACACGGAAGTATCATATTGCATTAGTCCCGATACTTCCGTCTTCAGATACAAGCCATTGACGTAAAATCTAAACGCCGCGACAACATGGTCTCCGCTTCTGGTTTTGTTTATTTCATGTATGACTCGATTCTCAATAAGAACTTTTCCCATCTATTAACCACAAGCTCGTTTCAGGAATAATTCGTCGTGCCGAGGGAGTACATTCCTTGTAAAATCGCATATTTTTCCAGGTATCCGTATCTTCTCCGAATTAATAACTATTAGACTGCGGATATTTATGCAAATTCGTATTTTCTGTTTTATCGATTTTTGCATTTGTCCAAATTCTCATCAATTTGCCCAATATTTTTATAACGTTCATTTGCCATAAATGCACAAGCAACCGCAATCCAGTAATTGTAGCGTGTGTCGAACAGTAGAATAAATTAATATTGGTCAAGTCTCTTCATTTCAACATTAATCATTTTAGCATTACCATATATTTTCTTGTAACTAATTGCTTCTTAATGACATTGATATTTAGCGTGCGATACGATCATCTGATTCTTCGTCATTAATCAATAGTATGAGTAAACTATGTAAGCATGGAGCTCTAGTTTTTCCAATGGATAACTGCATCGCTAATTATTTCGACGCATTCCCTCGTCACGAGAATTACTATCCATTCTAGTTAATCATCTTACCATAGTACCATGCAGCAATTATATCAAATTATGTGATGCATCATTTTTATACTGGAGTTACAATCTTCCAAAACTTTCAAAATAGTTTGTTTATGTTCGGTGTCGGTGGACGAACCCACAAGATATCGGAAAATTGGAGAAAAATCGAAATCAAAAATGTACTCACCCTTTGTATCCATCAGGTTTGTTCGCGCCGTGATCAGATCATGAATCTTATACGATATTCGAACGGTTTTTGCAACGACTATCGCGAGAACCAATTTTCAACGAATGACGCACGATGTTGCGAGCAAAGTTAAAGAACATTTTACAAGTAAAATTTACCTACATATTCAACAATTCCATCTACATTGCAATCGAACGAATGCGAGTAACGTGGCACGCCATCACTCGTTAACGTTTCATGAATCAACCGCGTATAACGACTCCGTCACTTTTTTTTTTTTTTCTTTCTTTTATTTTTTACTCTTAAACGACGTCCTTCGTTGTTCGAATAACGCGTACGTACTTTTCTCATCGCTTTTTTCAATTCCACCGATTACGATTATACAATATGTGTCACTGTAATTGCATCCTCCGCGCGTTGAAATCTCCGCTAGACTGAAACGCTACTTATATTTATTTCGAAGGCTCAGCCATTATGACAACTCGCAAAACGGATGCAAGTAACGCTTAACATACTTTCGCGGGCTAATTAGTTTTTTAACGTACAGGAGGCATCGTCGATAGCCTTATTTTGAAAGGTTTTGCGAATAGATCTCTAGCATTTTTTTTTTATTTTTTTTTTATTTAATACTTTTTATTTAATAATCAACTACTTCCAAAAGGTTGCTCCTACCTATAATGCAGATTTGTGAATCATAAAAATGATACAAATTATACATTATGATTGGTTTTTTTTTTAGGTCTCCATTTAATGGAAATCTCAATGCACGCACGGTGTAATTGCAGTGACATTTACAGAATCGTAATACTTAGTGACTCGGTGTTGTACGATTCCACAATGGCTAAAAACATGAATAATTGTTTTCACAAGAGCCTGAAATATAGCGTAACTGAAAAACAAGTGTTAAGAATTCATTTCGAAGTTCATCCAAGTTTATCTCTGTCGTTTTAATTCGTATATTTTGCAGGCCGTGGAAAAGACACTCCGAAAATACTATTATTGCAGTTATATAAGCACACGCGAGGATATAAGATTCGCTAATTTCGAAACTTGACGATTAATGTCAAGGATACGGTAGTTTCAGTGCTTTTAAGATGCTTGGAGCATGATGTTGATGTAAGCCATTCGATTTAGTTTTTATAGAAGTTTATTTATAATTTATATACATTGTCGTGTCGAGGTAACGTTGCTTATCTAGAAAACGTTTGAATTCAAATGTATACCACAAAAAAAGCTTTCGTGTTGTATTTTATACAAATTTTTTGCAGGTGCGATCAACAGGAAATTTCTTTGACAACGATCTACAACAGACAGTTACTTTCAAATATTTCCACTACACGTGCTGTATGCTTTAAGAAATATTTATTGTATATATATATCGAAAACATTAAACTCGTTCCACTCATGAATATGTAATTATTAAGGAAAAATATAAAGCAAAAACTTTCCTTAAACCTTGATCCCGTAATAGTCATAAGTTGACCTCAGTGTAACGCAGTGATATATTTTTAATTTGTCACTGGGTTTTAATTTTCCACTTGTTATTTTCAATACATTCAGAGACACTAAATCACACCTTACTACTAATACCTAGCTACTCAATTAAATTGATGAATCATTTTAAACTGTTACAATTCTCATTGGATGAAATTTTCTTAGTTGGAATTATATTTATGCTTATTAAAATTACATTAAAATTTCGTCTAATCTGTCCTATGAAAATGTATATATTATTTATTCATTATTTTTCAAATTTTTTCCCTTCTTTTATTTCAATATTATGTGATTATTATTACATACGTACGTAATATTCAATGCGTTCGTGCGATATAGCCTGCAAATATTCTGAGGTATATGTGAGACTTTCTGTAAACAAATTTTTTACTCACACGTAATTACTGAAATCAATTACAGGCATGAGTCGGTCGATATTAGAGTATTTCTGACATGATTAATCATGGGAGGACAAAAAGTGTTGCTTCCAATTACCGTAAAAAAAAAACAATTAACATTTCTGTTATCACCTAATAAATACTACTGTGTATCACTACGTATATACTACTGTGTAATAGTTTAACTAACTGACCATAACGACGAAAAAGATACATACGATTCTTCGCAAATAAAAGTGAAAGTAGAAGTAAAAGTAAAAACGATTACGCATCAAATATATCATGTTTGAAAATGCAAAGAACATCATTTTATTCAAGTATACACGATTTTCTCCATAAGAGAAGATTAGCACACGTAACAAGTAGTTTTACACTTGAGCAACTATTCATTAGAATTACCACATTTCTTCGACTAAACATTCGCTTTAGATATTTGCATATTACATTATCGAAAGATGAATTGTTTCGTTAGTCGATCCTCGATCCAATGATTTGTGTTTGAATGTCTTTTGAAACAATCTCATGAATAAATTCAAGTTCCCCTGGCTTGCGTCATTATGGTTATCCCCGAACATTTTCGAAATACATAGAAACAAACCTGTCAACAAGTGCTGTTAAACTCTAACTTACAAACGTTTCTCTGTATTTTGCTTTCCATTTACAACTGAATATTATCATCTTGTGTGGACCATGTAATTGACGTACAAAATTGTGTTGAAATAATTATTTTTGGCAGTAACAAAAGAATAAATACACAATCATTCGTTACATGATCTTTTTCAACTATTCAACTATCAGCAGCACAAAACATGTGTAATTTATATGAAATTACATATGTCAGTTTACACTTGGAAAAAATGCATGGAAAATTTATTTAAAGTTGCTTGCAAGGCCCAATTTGAATGTATATTAAAAATCCAGATAGAGAAAATGACTATTAGTTCGATAAATCGAATAAATATTCCCGTATAAATTCAGATTCTTGAAATGTTAGCTTATTTTTAAAAGGGCTCTGTCATAAATTTTAAAACTCCAGCCTCGGAATTGCTGATCACGTCACTGGTCTGCCGTTGTTTTCTGTCTCAGAAATTGACACGGCATCGGTTAAAAAGGAATGCAGCAAAATGTAAAAAATTAAAGCTGTTTGATAGGACAAGACGGAGAAGGAAAAACGCATAGTATAGTCCTGGAGATTTCCTTCTGAGTTTGGGTTCGTTCGATGCAAATAAAAATGAAGTATATGCAAATTAATATCTGCAATCTGTCCTAGTAACCACGTTCGCACCAAATCGAATTTTTCAGATTAAAATATGAATTTTAATTGAACCGTTTGGTATTAGGTTTCTCGTAATTTATCTTCGAAATCCTTGAACTGATGTTATTTCATTTTCAGATGATTCGAAATGCAAACGTCAAACGTATCCACCAGAGGCCAGAGAAATGGTTCAGAATTCAGCGATTAACGATATTTTTACGTAAGTATTTTCATTTCCTCGATATGTACATGAATTTTTTATTGGTATCGATTACAGATATTTCATTTATTTCTGCAGAGAACCCGAGGTACAGTTTAAACGTAAACTAGTAACGAACACCGCGGATATATTCGAGAATATTTGAATTACTATTTAAATTGAACTGATATTTATTAAATTACGATAGCAACAAAATCAGGAACTGATCGGAGATCGGTCGTGTGGAACACAAGTGGAAACATATTCTTCGTTTACCTAGAAGTTATTAAGACAGCAAACGTATGTACGAATAATATAAAATAGCAAAGATATCGAGTAATTACGTATCTTTCGTTCGAAAGTCACTAAACATCGGATTTTTTTGGGAATGTTTATCGAAAGGAACGATTGTATTCCACGGTAATCGCATCAACGTCGATCTTGCGCGATCAGAAGCGTCTTGAAGAGACCTCGTCGCACACCAGGAAGAAGGAAAATGGCGTTAAAATGCGCGTCGTATCGCGTCGAGCAAACAGATCGAATATTTTCCACGAAATTCCAACAAAACAAAGCTAAAGAACAAATTTCCAGGTGGGGTTCCGCCGTAGTTGTTCCCACCTTCGGCCACCTTGGTCTCTACCACCTCGATTGATCCTACCACCGGAGACTGAGCATATATAAGTGCCGTCAGCCAGGACATCTTTAGAATCGCATCTAATCGCAGCTAATACGTTCAGGTGAGTGAGTGTCGCACGTCTCCGAGTGTCCGTTCTCTCGCGAAAATAATTGTTCCTTGCGAGCTGTTCAAAAATAGAGTCGAAACTTGTAATGAAATTCAACTATGACGAACGCAGTGGAGTATTTGTTTTTGAAAAGTGGTTAAAAGTCGTTGAAAGAAGCACAGTTTGATTTTTAATTTACAAACGAAACTTATGGTATTAATACGTCGTACGAAGACCCTTTTGAAATCTTCCCTTGGATCAGTTTCTAATCCAGCATTCCGAATCAAACCTTTCGTTCTCTCGCGTGTCGCCTATTGTTTCACCGATCGATTTATATTTCTTTTCTTTTTGCATATTTTGTTTAATCGAGAAGGTAGGAACTGTACAAATTGCAGAAATATTCTCGTGCTTCTAAGCATTAGCATTCCGGAAAGCAGACGAATTCGCACGTGCTTGCTAATAATTCCGTTAAATAATTACGTCACTGGATCTTCTCTATAATTAGACATTCTGTAAAACTATGTTTGAAACAATTTCGGCCGAATCTTGAAAACAAACACTCCCATTCCGCGGCGATGAATTGCGTCGCAAGCTAATTTCTCCTTCGAACTGGGACTCTTGATTGCCTTGAGGTGTCAACTTGACGTTCTCCATTCGATAGATACGATGTCGGTTGTTCTGTCGTGATTGTCACTTGGCCGCAGAGGCTTCGAAGAAATCCAACTTGCAGTTTACTGGTGAACCAATCGAATGCCACTGTTCTAATTCAAATTTCTCTCTCGGCGCAGCCATGAAATTCGCAGCGTTCTGTTTGCTCGCCTTCGTGGCGATCGCTTATGCCCAATCCGACGAGAAGAAATACACGAACAAGTTCGACAACATCAACGTGGACCAAATTCTGAACAGCGACCGACTCTTGACCAACTATTTCAAATGTTTGATGGACGAAGGAAAATGCACGCCTGACGGCTCCGAACTCAAACGTGAGTAGAACACGCCGTTTTGAACGTTGGTTCTCAGTGGACATTTATGCCGAGGATATACAAAATATATCCATTTATGTCGAATTCAAAATTAATGTATAAATTTATGAAGCAAAATATATTTTCGGTATGTTTTCCACATCAGCATATTTTATAAATTCATGAAATTTATAGCGTGCTTACAACATACGCGATTTAAGATATTGAGAGTCATTGGTGTTATTTTTTGCGTGTAATGTAAGGTACAAATAATTAAGAAAGATTCAATTCAATAATGACGGTAGTACCTGATAGCGTATTACTGATTTTATTACTGTAGCAGAATGAAATTGTTTTGATATTGTCCAATACCTACGTTGATACTTGTACATAAGGAAACGAATTGAATGAAGTTTTAAAAATACAGCATCGAAGTCACCGGAGTTAACTTCGTTCTTTTCTTTCTTCTTACGTCATTTATTATTTTTACTTAAGTTCCCGCATGAACTCAAGCTTGACTTCTACAAGTCGAAAGCGAATGAAATCAAATCAGAATAGTTCGAATATAGATCCGAACAAAATTCTTACCTAAACGCTTAGAATGCTCTAAAATATTGGATAAACAGCTTCAGATCTATAAGTACGATCTAAATTATAAAGTTACATTGAACATTGACGAACGAATGGAAATTCCTTATGCAAATTGTTTAATAATACAAACATAGTAAACAAATCGCTACATAGTGTATCGATTCATCTATTATTCGAGTACGCGTGTCTCTGAATAAAAAAGAAAATTTGTCTACAATATCAACAAAGAAAATTTGTC
>NW_026534341.1:2612376-2630898 GCF_026225885.1 Hylaeus anthracinus
TAATAATACAAACTTAGTAAACAAATCGTTACATAGTGTATCGATTCGTCTGTTATTCGAATACGCGTGTCTCCGAATAAAAAAGAAAATTTGTCTACAATATCAACATCCACCTCGTTCAAAAATCATCGCCTTGTACTCGCATTTGTTTCATCCTCTTTTCCTTCAACTAACTCTTTTTTTAATCTTCAGGACTCCTGCCCGACGCCTTGGCCACCGGATGCAGCAAATGCTCGGAAAAGCAACTGCAAATGACGGAGAAGATCATCAAATTCCTCACGGAAAACAAACCGGAATTGTGGAACAAGCTCCTGGACAAATACGACCCGGACAAGAAATACAGAATGAAATTCGAGGAGGAAGCGAAGAAGCGCGGCATCAAAGTTTGAGTTTGACTGCCACCGTTGCCCTCGATGGCGGATATTAAAGAAGGGGGCTGAGGGGGCTTCGACTTCCATCCATCGTCGAATTGCTAATACTTTCGTTTGTTATTCCTAGAAAATATGGGATCCTTGGATTCTCGAAACCTCGAATCTTTTAGCAATTCTTTCTTTTCCTCTTTTAGCTCTCTTCCTTTGAGCTAATTTAATCCTCCGTTCCGTGGCCTCACAAGGCAGTTGAACTCATCCCAGGTTATTCGTCGCCAGTAATATAGATATAATATCGACGCACGAAACTCGACTGCAGATTAACGACCAATTGTAACGCGTGTAGGGAAGCAGCCTCGCTAAAGGAGACTTGTATAAATTGTTTTTTTTTTTTTTTTTTTTTTGTAAGAAACAGCTTTAATCAGCAAGCCTGTTTAATAAAACGTCGCAAAATTCATGAGCGTTCTATTATTCCGCTTCCGTATTCTCCTTTTACTTTTAACGTTACAACGCGCACGTGCCGGGTAGCCTTTGCACAGGAATAAAGAAATTAGGATGATAGTCCAGCGTGATTTGTATGCGTCGTGCGTCGCTCCAGGAAGTCATTGTGTCATTTTCACAAGGACAAGGTGTTATTGTCGGTTAAGAACGTTACGGATAGTCTGCAAATAATTGTAACGTAGTAATTATTTAATCGTGGTACATGTGAACACGCATGACATATTTTGTAAAGAAATCTTGTGTCTATATCAAGTATACATTATGTATAGTTTACCTAATGGTGTGCAACAAAGTGTTAGTGCATCTACTAAAATTTCTTTGTCTCTAAATTAATAGCAAACGAGTAGCATCTCTTTAAATTGATATTACACTTTAACCAATTTCAAATACTATACAGGCAATTCTAAGCGTTGTCGTGTGTTATTCGAAGCAACAATTTCCTTCGTATAGGTAATTTCTTTCTTTTTTTTTTCTTCTTAACCCTTAAATGGACAATGTTGTTTTTAAACAATATACTAAACATCACAGATAAAATTGACCTTCTTTTATTTTTTTTTTTGACAACTAGGAAAAAAAATTGTCCATTCAAGGGTTAAACTTAAATTCTAGGTACTGCAGGTGCCCGGTGTTAAACAATGACTGCCAATGGAACAATAAACGATAGTTACAAAGGATCGAAAAAGATAAAAAGGTTGTCTGTTAATCAAGTTGTCATCAGCTGATAACTCTGAATGCATAACAAACTTAGTTAAAAAAAAAAAAACCCCAAGTGTCTCGCATTTAATTATAATTAAATCGAGATTCTCAATACTTCGAGGTCTTGGTAACGAGTTCATCTGACATCCACAAAGAAGTGACGCGAAGAAGAATGACGTTAAAATAATTATGAAGGATTTCTTTCAAACTAACAAGATGGCGACACCGCAATGTATTTGAATATCGCATGAATCGATTCTGCGATAGAAGTTCAACGACCTAAGAGGCGAACAGAAAGATGGAGAACGCGACAAGCATCGGCCGTCGGGTCGAAAAGTTGAAAAAAAAGTTCTTCAAGTATTACTCGAGTCACTTTCCAACCCTGTTTCACGTTTCCTACGATCCGATAGGCACTCACAAAAAGTCACGCGCGTTCGCTGGCTTCCTCATGGGCTTTGTCTTGGGCGTTCTTCTATACGAATTCATCATCGTTGATCTCCACTTCGATCGTTACACCAGCTTCGGTCTTGCTGTCGTCGTCGTCGCGATGCTGTCCATTGGATGCGCTGCGTCCATTCAGGTATTTTACATTAAAATTACCCGAGTGAACGCGTGTTCGTTATATTATTTATTATATTATATTTGAATACTTAAACAGGAGTGCAATAGATAGGTAACGGTTGACTAAATTGGATCGCTTTTGAAATTTTCTTATATTTCAGGATTTGAAAGGAAGAATTCAATGTCATTATTAACGTTTGATAGTATTCGGTGTTATATCGTAGTAAAAAGTGTTTTAGTATATAGTAAAAGTATACATTATAAAACTATTAAAATAATGAATACAACAACATAATTTCCATAGCGATGTCTTGCACTTTAACACTATTCTGACGATATTTTATTTGATTTCAGGTGAGATGCGTTAGCCTGTTGTCGGTTGTATCGTTCTTTGGCCGTTCAGGGCGCGGTGTGTTAAGGGCACTGGTTTTTGGGTACGTGATCGCTGGCCCGATGTTCAATATGGTGATTAACGCGAAGGAAGTAGTGAGGACGTTCGCCTGCACTTCACAGCTGACGTACAATCTCACCAAAACACGGTTCGACTTGATGTTCAAACCGTTTCAACAGGTAACGTATTTATACAGATATTTATAAGATTAATTATTTCATTTCAACGAAGTTACGATAAACCTAAGAGAAGGAAGTACGAAAATTAAATAAAAAGCCCATCGAAAATTACTTATTTCGTTTCGTTCGAATTAATTTTAAACAAGAATTAAAATATATTTACACTAAAATCCTCATAAACGACACGTACAAGTACAATATGTTCGTTTAAATATGCAAGTGTAAATGCAAATTTTACATTCTAAGAAGGAAGGTCTGTGAAATATGAATACGAAGCTTACAGCATCTACTATAATTCGTAGTCGACGAGTATCGAATGATGCACAAAAATAACGACGGATTCCTGATATTAGTAAGCAATGTTCGATATCCTTTTTGTAATATCGATATCATTCTTTATTGGCTAGGCCATTCTTTCAATGAAGACTGACGGAGAAGAGATAAAGGACGCACTGTCCTCGGTGAGAGACCTGATGAGTCCTATCGTGGAGGAAGTGGAAGGCGAAGAGGAAATGCTGCGATTGAAGGAGCAAAACGATTATCTGGACGAATTGCAGGACGACACGAAGAGAAGCGAGGAAATCGAAAAGAAGCACGAAATGAAAATCGAGGAAGCCGAGTCGGAGGCAGACGTGTACGAAGCGAAGTACAAGAAGAAGATCGAAGCCAGGTGCGAGGAACAGCTCAGTCGGGGAGCAGACAGATGCAGGTAATCTTATTTATTTAACATTATTCCACAACTTAATATCGTTTTGGCTCAAATTCAAATCGTCGAAAAGTTTCAATAGAAATTGAATGGATAGGGAATGATTACCTAAATTGATTATTACTATATATCACGTTGTATTATTTTATATTCTGGTATTTGTCAAAAATCATAACAATCGGAACCGGACACGTAACAAGCTTTCCTTGTTATTCACTCCTAAAATAACTATAATTTTAAAGTTAAGGATCATCGACAACCAAACAATACTTGCACATTTAACAGTTAAATTTTTGGTTCGCCGTGCATTGCAAAGGGACATGTTCAAGGGCGCTTACGACAGCTGTTACGAGAAAGTCACCGTGTTCGTTGCGTGGCTTCTTTGCTGGCCGATGAAGCTGACTTTCGTGTGCAACCTGGTCCAGTCATTGGGCGGAGCCAGCGTCTGTGATCCCGAGGGAAAAGTTGACAACGGTATCGGCGAGGGTTACGCCGCCTTGAAGAGTATGCATTCGACATTTTCCCTCTCGTAAAATTCTCAATAATTAACTATTACGAGACGAGTCACTTTTTTGGCACGTGTGTCTTGAGAACAAACGATCAGAAAAGGCGTAATTGTATATCCTGAGTAGAATTTTATAATCAGTAAGAAATATTCTTGGCGATTAAAAATATGTTTACCAATTAGATGTTGTATATTTCCAATGAAACATATCCATCGAATAATTTGAAAAAGTAGTTTAATATCGCACGTCTGCGAAATATGTCTGTGAAATATTAAGTGTATCGTTAAGATTAAGATTCAAAATATTTGATTAATTTAAGAACGTATTAAGAACACATTCTCGAAGAAGTTTTAATGTTACAAATACTAGTGCTTCTGGGAAATCTAACGATTCTTCATACTTTTAAAAATCAATCATTTCCTTAATTATTATTATCTCTTCTGTTTTCGAGGCACCTATATATACTATGCTTTTCCAAAACATTATCGATGATATCATAATTCAAGGGTGTGTAAGAATCTTAGAGACGCGAAAATGTTTACGAGTCACCGAGTTGAAGCCTTTCCAACGTTAAAAACCTAAAAATCTTTCCGAGATTAATCTTCGCGGAACCTTCGATAACATTTAATAAAATAACGATCCGATTTGCTACCTGCGAATCGCCATTTTGTATGTTGAAGTTCACCGGGGCGATCCTTCTTCAAAGGTACCAGGGACGAGTTCAGCAGGAGTCTGAAGAACGCCAAACTGCAATACAAACTGAAACGACCGCCCGTGATAATGGATCTGAAGGACTCCGTCTACGCAGCCAAAGCTGTGATGAGCGAATTCGACGTGAGAAAACGGTTTTTCGAGTCGGTGATGGTGATCATAAGGAGGTGCTTGTCATTCGTGTTTCTGAAGATCATCCTGAACGCCCAAAGCTATCACGATAAATACTTGACCGACATCGAGCACGACAACGTCTACGTGACGCCGTACTTCCGGCGAATCGACGCCAGAAGAAAAGCAAGAGGCAGCGGGACGTTGCTGCCATTGAAGAAGATCGAACGGAAAAAATTCGTCGATCCTTACAGCTGGAAGCCTAGCAAGGCAGAGGGATTTCACACGACAGGCCAAATCGTCAAGCTGCTTCTTCAAATTACCGCTGCTACCGTCTTCGTTATTTTAGATAGCCTCTTCTATGAAACGTTGGACCTGATTAGAAGGCATGCTCATATCGAGTATATGCAGGTAAAGTTTATTTAAATGTATGGTTGCTGATTTATTAATAATTACTCTTTAAAATTGTGCACAGGAAAAAAATACACAGTGTTTAGGTTTAATCGTTTCTATGGGTTACTTATTGGGTTACTTATTATTTACAAGTATTTTGTATATTACTTTGTACTAGTTTCAGTATAAAATTCTTCTCGGGATTTGGAATTATCGCATGAGAGTTGATTTCCTTAAGAATATTTCTTATCAAAGAAATTTTTATAACGTGTCTGCAAATGTTTGCGATTAAAAATATGTTTACCAATTAGATGTTGTATATTTCAATATTGTATATTGAATATTGTTGTATATTGAATAATTTGAAAAAGTAGTTTAATATCGTATGTCTATGAAATATGTCTGTGAAATATTAAGTGTGAAATATATATATATATATATATGATGAAACTACTTTTTCAAATTATTCGATGGATATGTTTCATTGGAAATATGCAACATCTAACTGGTAAACATATTTTTAATCGCCAAGAATATTTCTTACTGATTACAAAATTCTACTCAGGTTACACAATTATCTCGAAATCACACAGACCAAAAGAAAAGGTGTAACTAAGAAATAAATTCAAAAGCATCAGCGACAATCTTAAGGAAATCAATTATCGCGCAGCAATTTAAAAATAATTCCTTAATCGAAACAACGAATTCCCTTTTTAATTATACTCGCATGATTTACATTTCATTCCGCAACGCGCCGTCAATTTCTATCGGTTAAGGTGGGTCACCACGACTTGTCGCTGGAGATCCGTGGCACAGGAGTGATAGCGTCGCTGATCAGAAGCGCAGTGCGCGGCTTCAACGTGAAGAAGCACATAAAAACCGTCACCTCGAACGAAGCCTGTCTTCCGAGGCCCACGAAACTGTTCCCTCGCGTCCTTTTCCAAATTTACGGGACCTTCTTCGCCATTTTCGTTTTGATCGTCGTCTCTGTTTACACGCAGAGAACTCGTCGCGGCATCTGCTCGTTCTTCTACAGAAAAAGGGAGAAAAGACGAGTGTTGTACCTTTACAACGAGAGTCTCCGTCGCAGAATCGGTTTCGCGAAGTTCACGAAAGCCAAAGTGAAGAGTCTGGTGAGAACTCGTCGTTTGGAGTACGACGTCGACTTCTGGATGTCGCTCAGACAGAAATGGCCGAAGCGGTTCGAATGGCTGAAATTCTTTGCCTGCGCCAGGGAAAGATGCTTGATTTGCGGCGAAGTGGAGCCAAGGAAGGGACCACCCTATCGACAGTGCACCACGCCTGGTTGTCCTTTCGTTCATTGCGCCGAGTGCTGGAGGGACGTTGGAAAGATCTGTTACGCATGCGCAGAGTTACCCGATACCGATTCCGAAGGATACGACACGCAACGCAGCGAGCTTTAATTTTAATTAGACGTCGAATTCGATGCGTATTGTGCGAATAGAGATTGCGATTATAATTCATTCTAAAATGATGTATTTACGTCAATTGATGTATTCATCCTAGGAATCGTCGATCAAGTATTTCGGATCGTATCGTACTCTACATTATTCATTCTTGTATTCCATATTATTACATCGCGCGCTGTATATGATGTCGGATTCCACATTTTTTACAGTTCAACACTTGATGTTAGAATATTTCATATTTTTAGCAGAGCTGTAAATTCTTAATTAACTTGCCATTACAATTACTCTGTCGCGTGTAATTGGTATTCGCGATTACTTAACTACTGCCAGTAATCCAATAAACTTTTTAATAACTACTTGTAACTGTCCAGAAAGTAGTTAAAAGGCGTCTCGAATCTGAAGTAGTTAAAAATACCTTGAAGTAGTTATAATTACTTTTTCATTACTTTTATGGGTATTTTTAACTACATTAGATTTGGGATACCTTTTGATTAATCTGTAATTAAGAATAAGGTATCGCATTATTACTAGAAACAAAGTAGTTAATAGTGTAGTAATGTAGGATGTTGTGATCTAATTGTACGTAAAAAATATAAAATGTACAAATGTGGAACGTGGAATGTAGTAATGTAGTGTAGCAGTAATGTAAAATATAACGACGTAGTTCTAGATAAATATTAGCAAAAGTATTTCTTGTTTTTTAAAACGTACCACAATTGAACCTGTATACTTTCATTATTTTTGTTGGATGTCTGCCTTTTAAATGTTCCCAAATAAGTTCGTATTTTTATTATATTGGTCAAACTACCAATTTATTTAACTAATAAAACTACCTTTTATTATAATGTTAAAAGTCGAAGTGATCCATTAAGTAGGAATATTAAAGTTGAGGTTGATTGTGTTTAGGAAGATAAGAGTATCAAAATTAAAATTATATTTCAATTGAAACCGAAATAGGTACTAAAATAAACATTATACGAAATGTTTATATTTCAATAAGTATAGGTATAGTAGCATAGTAAAAGATCATTTTAGAAGCATTTAGCTATGAAAAATCTATAGCAATCTAAACCCAAAAATCGATATGGAACAGTAAACAAAATGTCAGAATACACCATTAAAGAATAATAAGTTATTATAATAACATGAATCAGTACAACATAAAATTGAAAAGGAAACTCGATTCCCTTCGAACTCAACTCGTCTCCGCATCAATTGCGTTTAATTTAAATCACGACTGACGGTACGTAGCGCGATTATCATTCTCAGTAGATTCAGTTTTCAGTTTTTCCTGGTATCAGGTTTTCCTTGTATCGGTTTCACGTCCCGAAATTTTGTCGGAACTGCTCGTAACTCGATTTCTAGGGAAGGCTACGATATCATCAGAGATGGCGAGACCCAGCAGCTCTACGTATAAATCTCACGTAGCGAAGTCTCGACAAGAAGTCTCAGATTTCACGAGTCAGGGACGAGAACTTGAAACGCGTTACTCGCCGCGTTGAATTTACGAAGCCCGAGACGCCTGAAAGGAATACGAAATAACGCGGAGGTGGGATCGTTTATGGCATTACAATGTCTTATCGATCCCGAGGAACTCCTAGTTCCTGTTTAGTATCAGACGCCTCCAACGAAGCCAATTTCCTATTCGAGGAATCGTTAATTCGTTCTCGAGATTCGTTCTCGTAATCTAGTCAAGGACGCGGGGATCGTTCGTGGCTATTTTGTTGAATTCAAGGAAAATCTGCGACGATATTTGCGAATCGATTGCAATACCACACGAGATTTCGTAACGCGAACAAATTCTATTCACGTAGCGGTATGCATCGATGCTAATGACGCGTATGCTTCCTGCAAGAAAAGAAGTTACTAAGGAACTCGGAATTTCGTAATATCGATAGCTGCGATAGGTGTCGGTAGGAATGTTTTCATTTCGAGAGGAATTAGAAAGGAGGTAATCGACCAAGGCGTAAGTTCATTCTTAACTTTCGCTACGTTATTTCTTGTAATTAAAGATACACCTCTTCCTAGAATTTCTCCATTGACAGCTTGTATTATTTCGTATCGGACATTTCGAATTTTCTATTGCACATTTTTACATTCCATATTCTATATAATTATGTTAATTACTGTGAACTACATTTCTACGTTATACTCTACATTCTGTTCAATATCCATGTCGTACTAACTTCCACGATGTGAAATGTGAACGTGGATACTACAAAAAATGTTGCAATGCAGGTACGTTGAAACGTGGAATGCGCAAATGTTCAATGTATAATAGAGAATATGCTTAAGTAATAATTTAGGATGGTATAACTTTGCGATTTAAGAATGAAAAATATTATCATGGAGTTGACTAGTGCATGGAGAAATACCTGAGGTAGAAATGTCGAATGTGCTCTGTAAAATAATTGGAGTTTGCTTTTCCATTATTCGTTTCGCGACTCGTATCGTTCGACACAATTTAGAATGAACAAAATGGATTAATTGTGATCTTCGTTTGTCAGTTATTTCAACTTTTTCATTGGCTCAATTATTTCTAACTATATCCTTGAAAATTATGATGATAATCGTGATGATAATCGTGATGATAATCATGATGATAAATATTACAGAACGTAAAAATATATTTAAAAAAAAAAAAGAAGATAAAATGATGAACTTTTTCTTTCTGTCTCATTATGTATATCGTCTTCTGTGTTTCATTCTTCTGTGTCTCATTCTTCTGTGTTTCGTTTGCGTCATCGACCATTACGACCAATACATGAGAGCAACAATAACTGCTACATTAATTGAACAATTTCGTTGGAAATTTTCCTAACCTGATGCACAATATCGCGACATCTTCTTTACCTTGAATAGCCGATGCTTCTTTTCCTTTGATCTATCTTTTTCTTATTCTATACGTGTATCTTCTTCTATAATAGAAAATTATTACCTCGGTTACTTGATTCATCTTTAACGAAAACATTGAAATGTTCCTGAGAAGTTCTTCTAATTTTAAATGAAAAAAAAAACAGAAAAATGTGTCGAGGTAGAGGTATTTCTCTACGAATGAAAATCTCTTTAAAATTCCAAAATTCCAAAATCTCAAAAACGAAACGTGTTTGAAAATTATACGGACGTCTCGTCAATTTGAAATCGGATCCCAGAACTGCGTAGACACCAAGATCGTCATTCCATGTAACGGACGTTTCAGGGTCCAAGAGAATAACGTCAACGCTCATTGTTTTCCAATTTATTACGCCAAGAGTAGCAATTTTCTTGGATTACGATTTACGATTTACGGTAGCAATTGGTCGCGATTTCGTGCGACTAACGAACCGTATCCTGGACATATAAAACGTCCACGATAACGAGCTCGGCATTCAGTGATCGCGAAATCAGCTCCAAACGAAAACCAAACTTTGCACCAAGATGAAGAGTGTCATGATTTCTTTTGCACTTGTGAGCTGCCTGCTCTTGGCAGACGTATTCGGCGAGGACAAGTACACGACCAAGTACGATAACATAGATATTGATACGGTGATCAGTACCGAGAGACTTCTCAACGGATACGTCAATTGTTTATTGGATCGTGGTGCTTGCACTCCCGACGCTGCTGAACTTAAAAGTATGTAATACGCGTGTATTATTTAATATAGGAGAAAAACATTGTGTGATCACTAATAGATACGTGGTATCTACTATATGTCGAGAATTTACCGTTTAGTATATTTTTTTGATTAACTGCAATGATTCGTTTATCATCGAAGCATTTAATTTAATATTAAAATTAAAATTGAATGCTTGATAAATGATTAGCCTGGATTGTAATTTTTAGTCAATCGCGTAGTGTTTCGTTTAAACAAATTAATTTCTATGTATTTTATTTTCTTAAGTAACGTTTGCCACTTTCGCAGACTCTGAAGTATACAAATACTTGAAAAGATCCAGAAAAATGATTTCTTTCTCTTTACAATATTTTCATCATCAATTACCTGTCATAATTTTTGTTTCTTTTATAAATGTACCTCAATAATATCTATGACATATATATTTCATTGGTACTAACTAGTCAGATCATTCAAAAGTTACGAATTATTTTCGAAATATGTTTTTCCGTCGAAATCGTTAAACATCGAAGATCGATATTTAACAAAGTTACAAATGAGACTTACAGGGACATACTTAAAAAAGTGTTCTATGTTATCTGGCTACGAGCTTTAATGGAATTTTTAAAATTATCTTCCCTAATCGTTCTCCCATTGAAATATCGTAAATTAATATTAAATAAACTAACGTTATCTCGCTTGTTTAACGCGAACATGAAAAATGTTTCTATCGTACTAATGACGAACTAATTTGAGCTTGAATTCCTACATACAGAAAATCTTCCCGATGCATTGGAACACGATTGTGTGAGCTGCAGCGAAAAGCAAAAGGAAATCGCAGACAAAGTCTCCCAGCATTTAATCGACCACAGAGCAGAGGATTGGAGCCTTCTCGAGGCAAAATACGACCCTTCGGGAGCTTACAGACAACACTATCTCGAAAAACAAGCCAAAGACAAAGCGATAGACTAAACCGCGCTTGGTAGTTCTTCAACCAATTTGCAATTCACCTTTATTAACTTTAAATGCACTTTAAACACACTCGACTACGCATTGTTAGTTACTTGGTATCAATTATAAACATTTAACGAGTCAGTTGAATTTAATTCACAACACTTAAACGATGAAAACATCCAAATGGAAAGATACAAATTAACCAACTCTGCCGTAAAACCAGCATCCTCAAAACATTTTCACGTGGCCATCCGTTCGGTATCTCTGAAACAATTAAAACGTCAGATTTAAAACTCAGAAAAAGATTTCCGTAAACGGTTGCAAATATTTCAACCCTTCGCTATGATTTCCATCCCTATAAAGAGCGTACGTTTGTGCTTTCAAGTTATTTGAATCTATTCGTAGCTATCCCATTAGCCATTATCCAACAATTTGTTCCGATCTTTTAATCGTCCAACCTTTAATCTTTTAATCGTTTTAATAAAAATGCTCGTTACGACGAGTATATCAAAAAGTCTTCCGGATCCGGCAGCTCGTAAATAATATCTGGATCCAACGGTTCCGAATCAGGTCCCTCCAAAATATGCGGCGGTCCAACGATACGTTCCTCGAGGTCGGGGTTCTTAATTGCGAGATAATATTTTTGCATGTATTCGCACGTCAAGTACATGTAGTAATGGTTTACGATAGCATGCGTAAATGCTGTCTGAAAGTAGCATAAATTTGAAACGAGAATGAATTTCAATGTCGGATCGCAATTGGCGAATAAATAAATAATACCTCGGCGAGTAGCCGTGCTAAACCTCGACCTGTGTATCTATATGGTACAGCAATTGTTTGCATGTCCAAGACCTTTCCTTCGGCTACGTAATGCAGCACAGCTTTCGCTAATAAAAATAGGATGCGACATCGAATGTGATCGGTATCGTTACATTACAATTTATGGATGACAGTGTGTTTTGCGCACGAATAGAATCAAAGTGAAATCATTCCGGTGGAATTACTGCGAGTCAGTTTGGAGGTATTTGTTTGTTTATACGGAAGAATCGATTTTTATGCGCGACGAAGGACTCGAATGAAAGTTGTATAATTGATATGATACGATTGGGGACCGTTGAAGTTTAGACGATTCAAAAATGTAAGAGTGTAAGTTACGAATATATTAAATTAATTTGCTTACAATTATCGTCCAGTTTTACGTAAAATAGGCCTCGTTTTTCGTTGTGTTGTACAGTGTACAAAAATCTAGCATACTGATTTCGCTTGGTTTGTTTTAATATAAACGACGATATAGTATTCACGTAATTCATTCCATCTAGGGACAATGATATGATATTCACCAAAATATATATACTTTGTAAAACTTTGATTAACCGTGTACTTACAATACTTATAAATTTACGAATTTCGTGTTCTCTCGGATGGAAACATAATATGCGTACACAAGGTTACATTTTTGTTGACGTACAGTTGGTTAGCAACAATAATCGGGGCTACTGTAAGCCCTCAGGGTCCCGAGATGCTCGAGCTGTAACAAGTCGGTGGACCGCAACAGAATAATCCCTGATGGGCTAAATTACGAGGAGAGATATCAAAGCGAATGCAAAATAATGTAAAACAAGAATAAAATAAATATAAAGAATGAATAAATTCAAAACGGTACATTAGCTGTTAAAGTTATCACTTTGCGCTCTTATACTGTAAATGAAACTCGCGAAACTATAATCCATAATCACTCTAAACGAGAATATAATTTACATATTTGATTGATAGTTGACAGATTCTGATTAAATTTCATTTAAATGATAAATTCGCGGCAACTTCGAGATGGCAACCGAAACGACAAGAAAGCTGGTAACGGTTGCCTCGTAACAGGGGGATATCTGCGCCTACGAAATACAAATCGAAACCAACGCAATTACTGTGTAGAATAGGTTGCCGCATAACGGGGAATCCCTTCGCCTATGATACGGCAACCACGCGGACAAACAGGCTACCGCAGGTTGCAGCATGACAGGGGCACACCTGCGCCTACGCTATGGCAACCGTATCGACAAGGTTGCTAACGTAGGTTGCAGCATGGCAGGGGCACATCAACGCCTTCTACATGGCAACCGTATCGACAAGGCTGCTAACGTAGGTTGCAGCATGGCAGGGGCACCGCCTACACTGCGGCAACCCAACCGACAAACAGGATAGTATTACAATTATAAACGATGCAGCAACCGACTACGTGACTGATTCCGTTCATTTCTCGTTCGGACAGCGTCGGTGTAACATCACGTAATGTCATCTAACGTCTGATATCAACTCCTAACGTCTCCTAACGTCTCCTAATAACTACTAACGACTCCTAAAATCTCCTAACGTCTCCTAATATCTCCTAACGTCACCGACAGTCTCCTAAGGACTCCTAACAACTCCTAACGATTCCTAATAACTACTAACGACACGTAAAGTCTCCTAATATCTCCTAACGACTCCTAACAGTCTCCTAACGTCAGATTGGTAATCGCAAAGCACTTCCTGGTGCTACCGTTTAACCCGTACCGAAGGAGGAGAAGAGAACGCTGTATAATCTCGTGCTACATTTCGCGGTTTAGGGTTACCGAAAATATCCTGTATCCGAACATTCGGGGAAGCTGTAAACCCAGAGTCCACGTGGGTGGTCGGATCCCTAGGACAATCCTTTGCTGGTTTCTTAGAAGTCCGAGATTTCCAAAGAGGGACAAAGAGAAGCAGTTTAGACTCGCAGCTTGCGACAGCCGCGCGTTACTTAGAAACAAAGGACGCCCGTGTGCGTTGCTTTGAATTATCGTGCACATGATAAAAAAAAATTAACAAATAGTTGCCTTTTAGAAAATTAACCCATTTATCCGATTTACCAAACGATTCTTAACTTTTAGACATGAAAATTTGACACGAGTTCCAATCTGGAGCGCCTTTTATCGTCATTCGTAGATAAGTCTTTCTCTTCTTTTCAAACCAAAAGCAGAAATTTCTAAACATTTTAACACAATGTACCTTCCGGACAATTTTCCCTTATTGTTAATGTATCACTCGTTGCATTTCTACTTTCAATAAAATGTTTACGATAAACGACACGTGTCTAACAAGTTTTGCGTCTTTCAAAAAAAAAAAAAAAAAAAAAAAAAAAAAAAAAAAAAAAAAAAAAAAACACCATACGAAATAATGGATAAAAAATTGTGTTCCACTTAACTGTAAATTATACGAAGCCGAGTGTGCTAAGTTTAACATGCCTTAAACGAAAGGGTTAATAACGGTTAAGTACTCCCCGGAGCCGAGGAATAAACAGGAGAGCGTGTTTTCAAGTGAAAGCGGTGATTTTTATGAACTACTCGGGACACTTTATTGCTGGCGTGGCTTATTGAACGTACCATGTGCCTGAATTCCACGTGGATAGACCCGTCATCGTGAAACGTCTTTGCGGTAATAAAAAGGATTAAGAGGGCCCCGAAGGCGGACTCCGCTGTGAAACTATTAAGCCGGCATAAATCATGTTTCGTAAACGGTCGGTGTCTAATCCGTAAGCCCCTTACCAATGACAAACTTTCGTTGTGCAACTATGCGAAGTGCAACGGGAAAGTGCTCGAACGAATTAAAATTGTTAATGAGGAAGTCACGAGAGTCGTTGGGCCGAGAATAGAGTCACATTGTATACACGAAGAAATGCAAGCGAATAAATTATATAACGTACAACTAACTAATGGTTTGTTTGTTTCAAAATTTATTCCGGCCTCTTTTTTCAAATTGAGCATCTTGTCGTTGAAGTACTTTTTTTAAATTAAACGAAATCATTTGAAAATGGATCGTCAATGTATGTTTTAAAATGGTACTTTGTGTAACTTTGATAAATGATTGTGCACTATTTTCCAAAAGGATTTCAGTTTTATTACCGAACGAAATTGGTTAATTTAACTAATTATGTGAAATACAAGATGTGTAATCATAGAAGAATGTATTCTTCAAATACATACGTATTTATTATGTACCATTAGTATAAAGTTTCAATTAAATAGGTCTCTTTACTGAGCTCCTTACTAAATTTTCAGAAATCTCATAAGTACAGGGTAAATTCGACGCTAAAGCTCTGTAAATGGAGAAAATTTGCGAAATTGCAACGACATCCACCGTCCATCGTTATTATAAAGAATCGAAATCTAAGTTATACATACATAAAAAGGCCAGACGGACCATCAGAAGGACCTAACTCGTCGGAAGGAAACGTCCGTTAATCGAGAAATAAAAAGACCAAGCAGTTCTGCTTCGAAACTCGCGAACGAAAAAAAGGTAATTTTCACGTCAGCGTTCCGAGAAAGGAATCATATATCAGCAAAGGACCTAAAATAAGACGATTAAGTTTCTCGCGCGAATATATTAACGGGGATTCGGGACAAAGTAATATTTTCGGACAAAGATGCCTTCTTCGATAAAGTGAAGAGAGAGGTCCAATGCTTTTTAATTGCGATCGCATGAACATGGCACGAAAATTACTTTGAGCGTACCATTTAAAACGACGTTGAAAAGACGTTAATTTTACGTGACAAATGATAAAGAGAAAATTCGCCATTCTCGGTGGGCGGATACCGATCATTTCAGATTCGAGATAATAATACCGCTACATTTCCAAACTTTATAATTACTTCGACGATACCGAATAAAACGTGCATTATAATTTGAAATAATGACACGTAAACTATAAAAATACCATAAAATACTATCAAATAGACACCCAATTTTACATCAATAAACACTATTCCCAACATACTAACATACTATTCCCAAACTGTCCAAATCGTTTTAAGAAAAATAATTCTTAAGGATGCTACACGACACAACCTCGATTCTTCATAAAAATAAAACTATTAGTCGTAGCAGTTTCTCCACAAAATAAACTGCTACAGGTACACATTGTAAACCGGTACGACTAACGTTTTAATCGGGCTATTTTCTCTATTTCACGTTCGATAGAACCCAAGGACTTTGCATTCGGTCCGATACTTCTGATCTCGTTTCACGGTAGCAGATCTCGAGACTGGTCGCGTAGCTTTGACGTAAAGTGTGCTCGACGGATTCGATAGCCAAAAGACCGACGAACAGGATTCGTTAATCCGTTAAAGTAGCCCCGACTGTCATTATCCTTTATCGAAAGACAATCCGACGCGGCATGATACGAAGCCGACCTGTGAGAAAGTGCACGCGCGTCGGGTACCAAAGACAGGTAGCCAGTTTCGAATGTTCCCACGCGTGGACCACTCGCGACCATAATTAATCCGCGACACTAGAGGAAAATGCCTCGTTAAGGTCGATTCAGACTATACGACTATACACGTACCGTCGCCGTCACGACAAAACATTCAAACACGCGTTTTAATGGAACTATTCGCGCTATTCCTGAACGGAACGTTCAGGTCGGTGTACGTTAAGTGTGATTAGTTCAGTTGAAACGCGTGTTTTAATGTTTTGTCGTGTCGGTGCCGGTACGTGTCTGAATCGATTATTGGTCTTGCAGTGAACGTGTCGATAAAAGCGGAGATGGACAGAGTATCGCGGTTGTTTCTTTCCTTCTAACAAAAGCAAGACGTTTCCGCTTACGAACAGAGACCTATGCATGTCTCCGCCGTTCTATAACATCTCTACGTTTCTACCACGGTCTGAACATAATCTGAACAACTGACGCGTATAGTAAAATAATAGTAAAAATAAAAGAGTCCCCTTTTAAAACCAAGGTCCACAGAACCAAAGGTCCACAGAACCAAATATCCAGCAAGTCGTCTCAGTCCACCTTGCCGAATGAAATGGCTCGGTACTGTACCTATTCGTGGCATAATTTTCTCTCTGGTCCAATGCGTAGTCACGTGGTTCTGTTTACCCTTAATGCGTTCAGTCTCGTTGAACAAAGCGCGTGGAGGTGGGTACGGAGAATGGTTCGAGGCGAGCGTAGGTACGCATACGCACGATCCACCGTGTACACCTTCACGTGCAGGAACACAGGCTATCGTGGTTATTAAGGAAACAGACGAAGGAACGAAACGAAGGAACAAGCGTGTTGGGTGGTCCCGCCCCGCTGTTTATGGGGCACTGCATCTGCTGGCCCCGTATAACCCTCCGCGCTCGACCTGTGTGGTCCCACCTTACGTCCGACTTTACATTCGATTCACTACTTGCTAATGGTAGTTGCATTAGCATTAGGTGGCCGCCTGGCTGTCTCGCGTGGCATTATGCGCCGCGTGGACGGTCTCTGCTGTTACGCGATTTTTCGACCGGGCCGATATCGATCCCTTCGAACGGATTTTTTTCTATGGCCCGGTAGAACAGCCACCGACACTCGAGAAAAATCACCAGCTGCCACGACGGAGACGAAACCGTTCGCTGTTGACTGCTTGAGAAATTTCGAGGGACGATCGTTTCTGATGGCAGACGATTAACTTTGCGGAGAGGAGGGACCGAAGGAGCTAGCTGTCGCTTTTAAGGCTTTCGGAACCGAGGACGGATTGTTTCGATTCATTTCGAAAGTGAAATATGGAGAGAGTTTTGTCGAGGATTTGAAATTAAGTTTTGTGGAATGAAGAGGAGATCGATAGAGTTTGTGGAGGATTCTACTATCTTTTCTAGATGTTATAGAAGGGACTCTTGAAAAGAACGATCTGTTGGTCGAACTCGTTTCAGGATCCCCTATCGCGATACGGAGGTACATACCGATCTATTTAAAAAAACGGAGGTGACCTTCAAATGTCCGAAGTATTAGATCGTCCCAAAAGTTTCTTTCGCTTTATTAATAAGTAATACATGCTCCATTACTGTTACACGTGAATATCTATGAAATTAGATTGTCTATTTATAGAAACACGACCACATCAAATAATTGAGTGCAACTCGCGAAAGAAACTTTAACCTAACATCTCCACCTGCAAAAAAAAAAAAAGAACTATTATCGCCACCGGATGGCACCCTTCGTGCAATTTTATTTCAGCAAGTGAAACTCGTAGTTTCGAAAATATCTGAGGTGCTAACAGTTATTGCTAATAGTTATTGCTAAAATCTTTGTAAACGTACCTACAAAAATTCAACCTAAATAGGAATTTATTTTATTCCGCAAATATTATAGCATGAACTTTACTTTCAATCTTTTTTTTTATATTCTTGCGTATTGTTTGCATTTTGCAGGTACTTGGACATTCAAATTTCCCATGAACGCATAAATATCCGCAGTCTAGTGTACCGCCCTACCCTGTACGCTATAATAAAATTCTGAAAATCCCAGTTTGTCCGCTTGTTATTTCCATTGCTACCGATTTCTTTTATTTCGCGATTAAGTACTTCGTCCTTCGCCATACATTGTTATACGCATCGTTACGGAACTTGCTATCTATCATAATAAAATCCTGAAAATACCAGTTT
>NW_026534341.1:2630908-2676407 GCF_026225885.1 Hylaeus anthracinus
TACGGAACTTGCTATCTATCATAATAAAATCCTGAAAATACCAGTTTCTCTACTTGTAATTTCCATAGCTACCGATTTCCTTCGTAATTCCGAAAATAACAATTTCTCGATCGACGTTTATTGATTCCTTTAAAACTCTCTATATACCATATTCTGATTTGCTCGTCTGCTAACTGATATCTCATAACGTTCAATTAGAATCCTCCGACTAAAACGTTCGTCCTCGTATCGTTTTTCCCTCTTACGAGATTCTCCCTGGTACCGTCGTCGGTAAAATTCCCCACGGGTGCGACATCCAAAGAGTTCGTTAAACGAATCTTCGTTTTTCACGTAGTCCGTGTCCGCGTCGTTTCTGATAGCGATTCGGTGGATGCAGCGAACCTCGTGATCGTCGCCGCCGCCCGGAGGGTGAAAAATACTTGTGTGCGCCCGAGCGTGCCGCGTACTCGATTGGTCTCGACCGAGAAGGCATCGATCTCGCCATTGATCGATCGATCCGGAGGTCTCGGATAAGATGCTGTCGTCGTTCTGGTCTCGTCCTGCTCGTCGTCAAGCACGGGGTGGACCACACGCGTCGCGTCGCTTCTTCTCGTCCCTCCTCCGCCCGGCGCCTGCCTCCCTCTCCCTTCGTCGACCTCCTTTTCCTCCTTTCTCTCCTTCTTATCACTCGCTCTCGTTCCCTCTCTAGCCCACTCTCACTTCGCTTCTCTCTTTCCTTTTTTGCTTTCTTTCCTCCCTTTCTCTCGTTTTCAGGGCCCAGCTACCACGACCTATCACGAATCCTTTTTCGTTGCTTCGACGATCCTGTCGTTGAGCCCAACGAGGAGACGGTGGAAAGTAAAAGGGCGAACCGAACCACGGCACAGAAAACGGTAGGGTAAATAAAATACGGGATATTATTGTCTGCCCTCCATCGCCCCTCTAACCCTTCGCCGTCGTGCATTTATTTGGTCCCGCGTACGTTGCGACGTTGCTCCTTGAGTAACGCGACTCCGTTCCTTCATTTTCTCCGACCGCGCGTAAAAACCTCCGCTCGTTCTTACGCGTCGCGTTATCTGTATGAAATGTGACTTTTTCTGCTCGGTGTCGAGCGCGTGGCCTGCACTCTGCGTACGGAGAGAGTTCTTTTCAACTCCTTTTTCAGTTGTGCGTATGCTCAAGTCCTTTAATTTCTGTTGGAAAATTCTCTGTTTTTATGTCGATGGTTGTTTATCCTTAATTTGTGACTGGAAACGTTTACACGTAGGAGAATTAAACGTATGTACCGTACGTTTAACTTTACGAACGCGATAAGCATCAACGCTAACATTCCTGCGCATACACGGTTCGTTTTGAAGGTGCTAACTGATTTCGCAAAGACGTAGACTTGAAAAGTTCTTGAATGTTCCTCAACCCTTTGCTGTTGTAACCGAACTTACAGCAAAGTATATCGACACGTCCTAAAATTGGTACTTATGCAAACTTGCCGAAACTCACGAATCCTACTTAGACACCCGTACAAAATGAATTTTCCTAGATCCTGTGTGAATTGTGCTGTCCGCCACGGGTGACCTAGAAAATATATTAATATAGTCGATAAAGTACTAGGAACATACAAGTCTACCTCCTGTCGTTACGGAACTTGCTATCTATCATAATAAAATCCTGAAAGTCCCAGGATTCATGGTCGACGGTCGCTATCAGAAACGACGCGGACACGGACTACGTGGAAAACGAAGATTCGTTTAACGAACTCTTTGGATGTCGCACCCGAGGGGAATTTTACTGACGACGGTACCAGGGAGAATCTCGTAAGAGGGAAAACCATTTTATTTTCAATCACAGAACTACTTAACTTAGAACTTGTCGTACCCTCATCGAGACTCACGAACGCTATCCAGATACTCGTTCAAAATGAATTTTCCTAGATCCTGTGTAAATTGTGCTGTCCGCCACGGGTGGCCTAGAAAATATATCAATAGTCAATAAAGTATTAGGGAAATACAAGTCTACCGTTTTATTTTCAACCAAAGAACTCCTTACCTTGGAACTTGTCATAGTTTCTCCTCTTGAATCCTCATAAGAACGCGCGAATCCTGTCCAGACTCATCTCCGAAATAAATTTCCCCATCTCCTCCATAAAAAGACCTATCCGGAACCCGGTCCTAGAACAAAATTGGAATCACCTTATAAACAATCGGCAAAGTAAAAAGCTTTCCAAAAGCTTTCCAAAAGCTTCCCTACCAATAACTCTCGCGTTAAACAAACGCTCCCGCGGGATGTACAAGTCACCTCTTGGATCGTTCTTGACTCTCTCCCGTGAAACGCGGAATCCACCCTGAAAACGGGTTGGCCAATAAAGCGAAAGAAATATCTGGAAAGAGCGATTATTACCGTGGTCCGATCGGGACGAGTGCTCGCAACACAGTAAACGTTCGCAAAGGATCCACGGGTCCAAGGCTTCGGATTCCGCATACTATTTATTACAGCGTAACCATATCTTTCATTACCTATACCTATAATAACACCCATTCATCGTCGAGCGAGCTCCGTCCCCCGGTGTCCCCGCCCCCGACACATTGGCGAGGATCGCTCGGCATATCCCGAAGGTGAACTCTACCGTGAATATGACGCATACATAGAGAAATCAGAGCCAGGAGGAAGGAGAACGGGAGACAGCGAACCGTTGCTCCTGGACGGAGGACGAAGGAGGGCGAATCAGCCGTGTCGAGGATGAGGACTCCCCTCGGCGGGGGCAGCTGGGCGAGAGAGAGAGAGAGAGAGAGAGAGAGAGAGAGAGAGAGAGAGAGAGAAAGAGGGCCACCCACGTCGAGGGCGCAAAGGCGATATTTAGCGGAAGGCAAATCTCTCTGGGGCCACCCACGTCGGCTCCTTCGTTCGTCGTCGGGGCTACCTTATTTCAGGGTGCAACCCGAACGAACCGAACGGCTGTGCGGCTTTCTCCACGGTGCGTGAGCCACTGCCAGGCACCGGCGTACGCGGGCTTCGGGGACAGTGAAGCACTCAACGTTTGTACCCAAGAGGGTACGAATTAACCCGTTCGAATCGGAAACAGGGAGTATTTGTTCCTGTTACCCAAATTTTTCTTCAATTTTATTCGGACGAAAGCGTATTGGAAATAACGTGGCATTGATAAAGAATTTATTATCGTATTTTTGAACCCTTCGAGGAACGACTGCCTCCGTTAGTTTTCCTAACTTGGGAATCATCGAAAATTCAAGGTAACATTTACCTGTGACATCTATCTATCTCGTGACGATGACGTTGTATCGTGAGATTGAGAAATTTAATTACGAACGTTTGTTTGTAATTGACTATTTTCACGCGATGATATATAGAAGAACTCAGAAACACAATGTACATGTGTGTGCCAGTATCCCTCGAGAAGTTAATGCGTTATATATTAACGGTTGACAAATTGGGACAGGTAAAGGAACTCGGAAACAAAATGTACACTTATGTGGCAGTATCTATGATGAAGTTAATGCGTTATTAACGGTAGTAAAAAGAAAAAATCTAATTATTTTGTACAATGTGATGAAATTTGAAATGGTTAATGTTTGGAACTATGTGAAAATGATCACATTGGTGAAATGTATCGTTGGTAAATTAGTAAATGTATTTTCTTCTTTTTGTGATAAACTATACGAAATATTTTTGAAAAACTTTTAAAAGACGTTGACAAACTGGGACAAGCATGTGCTAATAATGCAAGTGGGTTAACGAAGGACGGATTAATTTAGTCTACATACATCTTATGAAGAGAAGAGAATTTAATCCTCTTTAGACAACTCAGTCTCGAAGGCAAAATGTCATAGATAATGTGCTAATAATGCGAGTGGGTTAACGAAGGACGGATTAATTTAGTCTACATACATCTTATGAAGAGAAGAGAATTTAATCCGCTTTAGACAACTCAGTCTCGAAGGCAAAATGTCATAGATAATTGGTTTAAGAATTACGAGTTATTCTTGATTAACATATACAAAAATAACGTGTAAAAGGTATTCCAAAAGAGACCTTATGATTTTCTGTTTTAATCCAGCTCCAATCCAGTTCTAATTCAATATTTTCGATTTATATAATTCATTCAATATATTCGTATCGGTACGTCTACCACGATTAACCTGACAGGTGTGTTATATTATTAAAAAATAAAATTCTAAATTCCCTTGCAGAAAGCCCTGTATATAATAGACTAATTAAGTAATCGAATTAATATCGAAACACAGAAACTATCAAATAATCGTTGATTACCTGAATTAACTCGAAGTCTTTCTTTACTTTGCATTCTTAGATAAACAAATTCAGACGGTGAAAAAAAAAAAATATATATATATATACACGTCGAATTGAGTAACCTACACCTCTTCGAAGTCGGTTAAAAAATAGACATTTCGAGACGAGGGTGCGATAGGTTGCACCCGTATCGAGTTCGTCACTGTCCAGGGACGACCGATTCACCACCAGGGCCTCGATACTTTCGCTAATGGGACGACCTCGACGAATTCCTTTAATGATCGACTGTCGGACAAATTTGGCTTGAAACTGGGCTACGCCTCTTAGGCCCCCGCAAGACAAATTGCGGGGCCCAGGACTCCGGATGGATCGGTATATTCGCGATGGTTCGTGGAAACCATCTACGGAAGGCTGCACGAAACGTTAATCGCACGATTCGCGTGATATTTAACAACGAAAAGTCTGTCTTGACGTAAACATTGTAAGCTGGGACTTGAAGAAGATCGGTAGAATCTCGATTACCGCAACATCGTTTATTAGTAGTATGGAGTATAGTATAGCATTTTAGTAGTATTTAGAGGATGTTTGCTAAACAATGAGTATAGTTGGAGACGCTACCCATCAGTTATATATCACAAGTAGGAGGGATAAGTGTAGGCTATTACTTAATTAAATTGGTTACCTTGGTCAACGAAACCTTGATAATTGCACAGAAATTTTAGCCACGATTTCTTGCAATAACCGAGGCTCTACTGTATTATTACTTGAACGTTCATTGGGCGATCTTTAGGATTTAGTATGGAAATAAATATGAGACGTAGGTGTTTGAAATTTGGCATATATGTGGGTTAATGTTCCAAGAAATAAACACGGTAAATGTTATGTAATTATCTCGTTTGTTTGAGAACGTATTAATTATTGGTGGCGCGTCAGAGAAACTTGTATCCAGGACTGTTATGATTAGGATTGTTTTATTCGTTCTAGACAGAACAATCTACGATAATTTTAATATAGAGAGCGAAGCATTAAATAATAGAAAATAAAGAAAGTAGTACAGAAAGTAACTGTTCCTTGGTTCGATACTAGCAGTGTTTGCAATTAGTAATATTCAGACTTCGGAACTCGAGTATCCTACGTCGTTGAATCCTTCTCGTCTCAACATTAAATACTACACCCTACGATTAAGAATACATGGCACCGTTTCAAAAAGTCCTCGATAATCTTTAAACAACCTCGAAGATAATCCCAAACCGAAGATCTCGTTAAACCAGCATATACATTTTCTCGAACGGCACGATACAGCAAACAACATCCGTCTGTGACATTTTATTCTACCTTCAGTCCCAACAGACATGTTCAGACGTCCTTTCCCTCTGATTCGTTCTGTATACCTTACACCTCACGTTTGACCCTTGCTTCTGTCCGAAATGGACAACTTCCACTCGCAATTTAACTCGATGTTAACCACCCTATCCCTTCCACTTGTCAATACAACCCTAATTTGCATACGAGTATCGATGTTGCGTTCGTAGACAATTCCACCGAACTCACTGAAGTGTAGAATTTATTCAAGTACCTACGACATCGCTGTACAGCCTTTGAAGTAAGATATTACATCGAGATAGCTACGACTGAAGACTCGCGATCACGCGGTCAGGCTGCGAGCCTCGTTGCGGTATAATTTCGCTTCCATGATATTGTATTTATCCTGAAAATAATATTCCGTTTGCTCGCGACGGTATAATCGTATCCAATACCTTCGCTGCTTGTTATCTTGCGCTTTTCTGTTAACGAAATATTAGGATTTTGTAATCGTTTCGTGGAATATTTTTGTACGCGTTGTATTTTTTCATTTTTCTAACGAAAAATCCGGTGGAATATTTATGAATTTTATTTGAAATATCATTTTTCCTCTTATATAAATTTCCTGTATACGACTTGACGATGTTTCCTCCGGCTTCAAAGTAGAGCCATCGAGGACATTTCACAGGCGATAACGCTTCTTCTAACGGAACGACGTATTTCTTTATTTATTTTCTAACGGAGACTTGCAATCGTTTTCTATCTGTAATAGACAAGCAGGTTCTGTTTTAAGTGACCCACCTTACATCGAGGTTTAAGTGATTCTATACTGTTTTAAATCTTGGTAACACTCTTACTTTAAATGAAATTGTGAAAAACTAGCCAAATAACACACTGTTCGTCGCTGTAGAATCACCGTTTGTTACATTAACAATTACGTTATTAATTAGAGTTTACGTTAAAAACTCTAACGAATCGAAAACGAGGAAAATGTTACATGCGGATATCGGAAGGAGTTATAGACCGGGTTGATCGCGACAGGAAGCTCGAAGTAATCATCACCGGTCCATGGAAAACGCCCGAGAACTCAGCCGCCGTCTAACGAGAGCGCTTTCATAAAATTCCTACGGGATTTTATGACGGAGTTTACGGTCGATCCCTCGAGGCGATCCCGGAATGCGTACTTGCCACGAAAAAAAAAAAAACACTGTCAAAGGAAATCCCGCATTCGCTAGCCGAGCCCTTTCGAAGGGAGAACAGGATCGAAAGGAAGTCCGTGATTTACGAGAATTTGTGAAAATCCCAGGTGCACCGGTTACGGATACGAGATAAACTAATTACCGTAGCGCATGAGGCTCGTATGCTCATATGCGGATCCCACTGTAATCGAATAAAATCGAACCGGGAGAAACGCTCAATGAACCTCAACTAGCGCGCGATATCCACCGGATTATGAAACTAGAATCTTTATGGGATAAATACGAATAGCTTATCGATAGCTTCGCGTCCAAACATACGTAGAATAATTGAATTTAGAACGCGATCGTACCTGACGATCTGATATCGATGATTTAAAATAATGTTTATAAGTGAAGCTATTTTCTCGTAGTCTTACTTTGTACAATTATATTGTCCCTTTAACGATTATTCTTATTACGTTTCCTGAGGCTCTGACAATAATTCACAATAATCATGGTTAATATTTCTGTCGATTAACTAGCCTACACCTTTTCTCAGAACGTGAATACCGACTAAAAAAAAGTTTCTACTCAATCAGATAAAGATAGTAAAAGTTGTAGGGAAATCACAAACGAACGGATCTAGAACGGAAATATATGCCTGCAGTGTTGGTACGCAGGTACACAGGTACATTTATACAGGGTGTCCCACAAATGTTGTAACTCCTTGAATGACGTGGTTCAGGGGATGATTTGAAATAATTTTGTTCTTAACGAAAACGACCTGCAACATTTTTGGAAGACCCTGTATAATTATTGCTATGTAGCTAGGACCTCGTCTGGATCCGACAAAATTCACGCACATCTTCAAAATACAGTTACGATCCCCAACAAACAAAACAGAAAAAAAATAATCACTTATCCACATTAAATGAGACTATATCTCCTCGAGACCGTCCTTGCTACCCTAAATGGCTCGTTAGGGAAGCACCGTGTCTCAATGTATAGAAAAATTGTTAGCCGAGTCCAAAGGAACATCGACAATGATTAGAAAGAGGCTCATATGCTTACAGGGGGAGTCCCTCTTCTTGCGATCAGCTCGAGAGCAATCATGCCTGACACTCAATTAAACCGAAGAGGGTCTCGCGAGTTTGCGTGCCGAGGGAACGTCATTACGCTTCGCCAGGCCGGAATAACACGTTGCACTCGTCGTTGGTTGCACGGCGTACATTGTGAGCAAGGATAAATTAATAATTGGAGCGTTTAGTAGAGACGGACGGGCTGTCGCGGGTGCGCCAACGACAGCCACCCATCCCTCGAAGCGTCCACGGAGACTTGCACACGCCCCCCGGATATGCATTTGAAATTATAATGCAGAAAGAGAGACGGGAAGCAAAAACAAGGAGGAAAAAACAGCCAATGGAGAGCGCGAGGAGGCAAAGAAATTGATAAACGGCGAAACATTTACGGCGAGTCCTGTTTCTTTCAGGATTGTAACGTGTAACCGGGGTGGCCTGCGATTCAAATTCATTCGTATTGGGTCCTTTCTATGAATTCGCGACACTTATCGTTCCGAAATAACACCGAATGACTACTACCAAGATCAACGCGTACCTGTTTCGTATACATGCGTATTTGCAATTTGAGCAAACTATTTGTATATTACGATAATTGTCCCCAAGTAGTGTCGATCAAAAGGATTGAGAGATTTTAAAGAAAAGTTTCAAGTACTACGGTCGAGATTCGGTAGTTTTAGCGTTAACGTAGGTACGATTCATAAAATATTAGGAGTATAGATTAGGAGTGTAGATCCGTGTCTTTACATTCAATCATGTATAACGATAATTTCTGGAAAAATATTTACTTGTCACTTTGTTAGGTTGAATTATCAACCTTCCAAGTTCTCAGACTGATCTCTATTAAAAATAAAAAGAAACATAATCTAAAGTCTCAAGCAGTAGCGGATATAATCCATCTATATAAATTTTAACAGCCATACAATTTTTCTTTGTTTCTGTTCTTCTACAATTATTATTAAATTATACCAAACTACAATAAGAGAAGTCTGTGGGTCCCGTAAGTAGACACCGGAGAACCCGATACTTTTAATAATATCTTTAAGTAGTATTTCTGCAAATCGAGTCGAATCGATTCTGCAATTCTAGGAACATCAAAAACTCACGAACTTCTCTGACAGTAACACAAATAATTCCATCTGAACTGTAAAATACACTTCCTACGCCAAAGACCCAAAATCATGTAACAAAACCACACCTCGCAATGCATTCCCTAACTTGCTGAATGTGCCAGGAAACGTACCGTAACACCGAATCGAAGGCGTAATAAATATCGGGACCATTCGTCGAGAATGGTGATCGTTGGCGTATCTGTTCGATAAGAATCGTACGAAAAATCGCGACCGGGGCTGTATTTCACCGCGGAAGGGTTAATTGCGGCCACAAAAATGTTGGACAGATCACTGTCCCTTGTTTCGCGGAAATTTGCCTAATTCGATCGTTTCTAGGCCGGTTTCGATATTCCTTACAAGAGGGAAGAGGGATAAATAAAAAGGGTAATCGGTTCGGTTCGACTTGGATCGACTTACGTAACGGATGAGATTGTTCCACGTTCGGGATTCGGGCCGTGTCCGAACGTGTTATCAGGGCCTACGTCGATACCCCGGCCAACATTTTCTCCGACTCGCGACGTGTTTCGAAAATTCGCAAAAGGAACGGACCGACGACCGGGCTGTCCGGTCGTGTGCTAAATGTGGACCACCCACCGCCATCGCGACGGAAGTTGTACCTTTCGAGTGTGCCCGCGAAAGATTCGCAGTCCGCGGATGTCCTCGGGTTATTTGCCTAATTCGCTCGTCTCTGAGCGGAACACGTGTACGCCGAGCATCGTGTCAACTGTCGACGAAACAAAATGATTTACAAGCCCGATGGGAATTTGCTTTCGATTGCACAACGTACCCTGATTCCTTGGTGACACTCTTCGAATTGTCTCGATTCGATTCCAGTAATTTATTGAACGAATGAATTCGTCGAATCGATCGAATATGATTTACTTCGAGAGGATTGAATCGATACCTGTTCATTATCAACGTGATCAGTTTGCGCTTGTTCGAAAGAAGATTAGTTATAGTGTGTCGCATGATAGATTCATCGGTAATTGCGTAAAGAGAAGTTCTTCAAATTTATATAGTTATTGATGAATTACATTATACATTATGTAGTATATATATATATATGTAATATTATATTATGTATATTATATACATGAATGAATTACATTATACATTATACATTATATATATATGTAATATTATGTTATATATGTAATATTATATTATATATATTATGTACATGTATGAATTACATTATATGTTATACATTATTTATATATGTATAATGTAATTCATCAATAACTATATAAATTTGAAGAATTTCTCTTTATGCAATTATAGGTGAATTTATTATGCGATACACTATAATTGAGTTTCTTCTAAACAAGGACAATATTAATATATATATACATATTAATATAGTAGTATCTATACCATATACACAGAGCCATAGAGTAATATGATTCCTGTATAAACACAGAAAATAAAATTGTTTAAATTGATGGAATACATTCTACACATTATTCTATAGAATAAATCGTGAAAGCATTTGGCGAGGAATGTTCCATAAATGTACAATAATAAATGTACAATAATAATAAAAAAAAAAAAAAATAAAAAAATGCGCTACAAAGAAAATTAGCCGTCAACTATCGTTATTACCTCGGATATTTCAAATTTCCACACGCGTAAAGCGATCAAAATCGATTAACGTAAAAGTAAGCGAAAGTTTCGAAACAGACGGTTGGTCGAAATTCGGTTCGATGAATTTTGCAACGATTTTTCCTCTCCCAAACTCGTAACCAGCCCGCTAATAACCAGTCCGCTAATAACCAGTCGGGCGCGTTGCAAAAATGAAGTGCAACGACGGCACCATTAAAAAGCAATTATAAAAGTGATTACGGGAGGGATCTTAATTCCATCAACCTCGGCCGAAATGTCTCGCGAGTACAGTGTTGCAACGTTATCGAAGTGATTCGTCGCGTGCAGGAGTGATATTACGCGATCGAGCGCGCGGAAGGCAGAAACGCAGAAGCGTCGCAGAATTTACATAGAGCGGTTAAGAACGGTCGGACGGTTTGGATCTTCTTGCGAGATAAAATTTCAATTATATAATTTCTTCGTGCGTGTCTCCCCTCCCCCCCCCTCCCCCCTTCCGACGATCCGGCTCACAATTCATCGTTATTACGATTTCAGGCACGCACACGTCTTTCAGGCATATACACGGCTACGATGTCGTGTGCGTACGAATGCGTGTACGTCTTATCGAGGTATCTAATCCTCGTATTCCTCGATCGTGGACCACCCAGGCGGTACACTGTGCGGAAGTTGGCACGCACGATTTGCACACGCACACGTTGCCGCGAATTCGCGCTAGCGTATCGCGGCTCACGTACCGGGTGTGCCTTTCCTAACTGGTCAACCTTCGTTCTTGAAAATTATAATCTTTCTTTGGTACAATTTCGACGTAGTTTTTGTATTAACATTTTCTACAATTTCATTTTAACGGGTATATATATTCTTGTAATGTATTTAATGTACGTGTCATGTATTTAAAAGATGATTATTTAAATAATACGTATGGTTCATGTAAATGAGGCCTCGTTAAACTTCTGAAGGAAGTACGAACCTCTGTGACGTTTCATGAAATCTATCAATGGGAGGCGTTTTAACCTTCATATGCAATCCAACGTCAATTGTACAAATCGAAACTGTTATTCTTGACAATTGCGATGAATAATTATTAGGCGAGTATACTTTTTGACGTATAAATAAAACATTCTGGTTCTATTAATCTATTAGGTTGTCCCAAAAGTTTCTTTCGTTTTATCAATAATTGATATATACACGATATTTTATGTTTTATGTTACGTTACTGAATTGTGTACGATTCATTTCGCTTCGTACTGTTATAGCATCGATGCCTGAGAAATTAGATTGTCTGTTTCTATAAACACTGCCACAGAAAATAATTGAAGAAAACCCACGAAAGAAACTTTTGGGACAGCCTAATACATAAGTTTGTCCATATCTGTTCGAACCAATGGGACCGATGAGTGTAATTGTTCAAACACCCCGTATAATTCGACAAAGTCACAAGGCCGTGTCCTGCACGTGCCCCGAACAGAACGAACGAAAGTGCCGATGGTTGTAACGCGCAAGCGATAGCTATGCAACGTTTATTAATGGCCACGTGGTAATTACGCTTCGTGTACCCGATCGATCGTCAACGTTCTGCACGCCTTCTTCGTTTTCTTTCAGCGATGAAAACAATCGAGAAACAGATTCGAGTAAACCGCGTCAGATGAACACCGTGTCCCGCCTAATTGCGAACATTCTTTCGGTCTGAAAACGAGTACGCTGTAAAAAAACAGCGAGGTAGTTGGAAGTGAAGTCTTTTCAGATAGAGGTAGAGGTTCGAAGCGAAGTCTTTTTTTGAGAATTATTTTAAAGAAACGGAACACGAGTCCAAACTTTTCCTTGGATAGAGTAATCGTGTGTATGTTAACGATCGAGACAAATTTTTGTTGGTCGTACGTAAGCGCACGTTTCAAATGTTATCGCGCGTAGTTGATTACGGGACCATTTTTGGCGAGCCTTTAATTATTTTCGAAATCGGACGGTTATATAGAAATTTGTTCAATTGTTACTACGTCGAGATAAGGCTTAACTTAGTAAGAATTTATGAAAGAATTACTGGAGTTTATTTCTTAGCGCATAATAATTTCTTTCTGATACTTCTCTTCTCGGATACGTAACCGATGGTCCTGATTTTGTATACGAGACACGTGTGAAATAGTAAATTTGAAATTCTTCTTATCGCGCGTAACAGTTCTTGGCTAATTAAACAAATTCTAAAGAACATAAAGGTAGCAGTACTTTGAAGAAAGACTCCGTATCTCGTCACGAAGGAAAATCAAAATTTGTATCTTTCGATAATCAATAAATGGACAGCGAGACTGAAAAATAGTTCGGTTGGACCGTCGTTGCTACGTAAGAATCCTATAAATATTAAAAAATGAACAAGATTCGCATCACCCCAAAGAAATAACTATTCCTCCATGAAGTTCGTATTCTACCTTCATCGAAACATCATCCTAACGCGGTAAAAGTTCGACAAATTTCTATCCAACTGATTTCTATCCAATTGTTAAAAATTCCCAGAGAAGCGTTGTCGAACCTAGCAAGTATCGCTTCGTGGGGAGCGTGGGTCGCGTAATGGAGCGTAAGAACGCAATCGCAGTGAGTGGGCTTTAGAAAAACATTGTGGTCTCTCGTTTCGGGGAGGGTTGAAAAGGTTAAAGGGGAGCAACGAAGTATCGGATCGAGGTAAAGTGCGAAGTAGAGACGGGCCCCTTATAATAGCGCGGCTCGTTGGGTGGTCCAGCGTGGCCACCGTGGGTGGCCGCTCACTAACACCGTTTCGATATTAAGCACAGCCACGTGTAACGTATACGTATTGCCGGTGATATAGCCGCGCACACGGCCGAGAGGCGCGTTTAACCGCAATATATCATTTTACTTAGCACCGAAGCGGAGAACCTCCACCCGGTGGCCCACGAACCAGCCAGGAACGTAACAAGTATGTTCCGTGTCAACTTTACAACGACAACGTTGCAGTATTTATGCACGGGAGATAAGTTTCTCTCTCCTCCGGGGAATTCGAATCGACTGAAGCACGACGGCGAAAAGAGAGGAATTTCGTGCGTGTCGTTTACCTTTTAACCGCTCTTTTACACTTTTCCTTCGGGGGTTTCCCTTCTTTTTGCTCGTCGTTGCTCTTATTCTACAGCCGGGGGGCCGGTCGGTGCCGATGACGACGTGAGCGTTCTTTAACGAGGACGTAAATCGCTACAGGACCTGTGGCACAGGTAGAAATTGTGCGTCTGTAAATAGCAGCGAAACGTGAATGAGAGGAAGAAATTGGGTTGCGGTCGAAGGAGAAATTGCACCGTGAATGACACGTCAGGGAGAGAGATGATCGTGGTTTCTTGTGGGTGAACTATTCGGTGGAGGAAATTGGTTGAGTTCGTGTTCTCGTATACCGCGCGAGGAACATTTCGTTCTTCTTGCGTTTGGTTTTGAAGAATGCAAGCCGCGGGAAAGCATCGACATTTGATAAGAAATATTTTCTAAAAGATTATTACGTGTTCTGCGCGCAGAAACGAAATTCGTTTCGATCAAGCAAATATAGTAACGTTAACGAATTTATGATCAAATGCTCTACTTTAATGTCGCGTGGACGACACAAGCTGCGGGAAAGCATTGACATTTAATAAAAAAAAAAAAGTATTTTCTAAAAAATTATTACGTGTTCTGCGCACAGAAACGAAATTCGTTTCGATCAAGCAAATATAGTAACGATAACAAATTTATGATTAAATACTCTAATGTCGCGTGGGCGACATGAATCCTTAAGAGGATCTTTAGAACAACGCCGTATCGTTTCCTCCATCTAATATGAATACGAAAAATATCCTCTGGAAGTGTATTATACGTTCGATCCATAGAAATAAAATTCATTTCAACGATGCATACGGTGTTCTAACAACAAATTCATCAAACTACCCTCTGTTGCGGCTCTATCTCTGCTACGGTAACCCTCTAGATTCGCTGGTAGATTCGCAATTGCTGTCGGTGGTCCTCTAAGAGGATCTTTAAACCTTTAGAAGTCCGCCCTGCCGACCTACGTATAAATTTTCTCGACATTCTGGAGTCCTCCTTATCGGTCCACTCCACCACCGATCCAGAGCAACTGAATTTCTAGAATCGAGCAAAGCGCAGCAAATCTACTAGGAAGCCTTTCTCTCGAACGCCCTGCGTGGGGAGTCGTGCTCCCGTCGACGGACAATGAGATGAAAAATAACGTGCTGGCCCAGGTCAGGTTAAAGGCTTCGTTGCTTGCACACAATCACGTCCTATCTGCTTCCCTCGTACATGCTTCGTCTCTCTCCTTTTCGTCCTGCTACCCTCCCTAGCCCCGGATTCCGCTAAGTCAATTCCACGACGAGGATACAGCAGAGGCGTCAGACTACGTGGGTGGTCCTCGTCCTACGCAAACATAGTGTACGAGCGGATACACTCTGGTTGAACAGGTAGTGCGCGTGAAAATTTACCGACTTTCTGGATTTCGAGCGTCGAGAGGTCTAACCACCGGGACCAGGGCGGCGGATGGTGCACGATGAACCTGAAACGGCTGGAACACTATCCTGATCATTCTTACTGTCCCGTCCGTTTGGATGCAACTAAGGAGAAGTATTTCTCTCGGTCGAAATTCGACATCACTCCTGTTGCTCGCGTTTCTTCTTTGGCTCGTGTCTACAAAATGGAAAAAAAGTGGTTAGAATGTTGCGTACGTACGTTGCGTACGTATGTTGTGTACGTATGTTGTGTATGTATGTATCGAGTACGTATGGTGGCTGCATGTTTTCGTAACAGTTCGTCGAATAATTAGAAAATTTGGTACAGTGATTTTTATATGTGTGAATTTGATTGAAAATTATTCCGCGGGTGGATGTGGTATGTACGTGTTTGGAGTATGTTCGAGTTTGATTGGCCTCTTATCTACCGGTTTATGAGAATATCATGGGTATGCTGACTTTCAAGTAGGGGACATTGATACTATTTAATTTTTCAAATTACTCTGCGTATGCACGTATTTCTGCGTCAACGTTTTGCTGTGTTCGATTTTCTATCTTAAGACAGGCTTAACTACGTGAGTATGTGACGAAGTTTGGTGTATTGACTTTCGAACATGAAGCACTGAGGCTATTAAATTTCTGAAGTTAATCTACACATATGAGTAAGTATTGTATGTATATATATATATATATCTGAATCTGTCTATATACATCAATCTCTGCTTTACTTTAATACCCCCAAAAGAATTTACCAGAAAGTCATAAAACTATATACGATAATTTATACGTACTATATACATATACATATAATCTATTTTGGAGCATTGTTACTATTACAGTCTTAATAATAATAATAATAATAATAATAAAAAAAAAGAAATGAAGTATCGCTTTTCATTTCAGATTTCCGTGGCTATCAAGATGAAGAAAATTTGATACTCTCTAAAAGATTGAAAATTCTACAACCGCGAAGCTCTTTACCTGCGACGACCACCTCGATGATGGCAAAAATGGCTGGGAGTGACAACAACGGAAAGCGTCGGATGCGTGGAAACAATGTCGAGTCGTTGGTCCGATAACTTGAACCGAACTGGTCCTACCGCCCAGGGAACCGTAGTTTCGCCTGTCGCGATTGTGAGGCTTATTTTATGGGGGTGGTTCATAATGGACCGTGTGTTTCGTGAGCCGCAGCATCGGGAGACGCCCCGGCATCGGAAACTCGACACTGGTGAATCCGCGGACCCCGTTATTTTTACGATACCCGGGTCAAAAATTTATGGACGACGAGCAACAAACGTCTGCCTTAACTCTTTCGCTGCACAGTGGCTAGCTCGACCACCTCGGATGTGTACCTGCGCGGTGGTTAGCACCGGTGGCCGTTTGCTTTGACGATTTACCCAACGCGTTTGCACCTGTTGAACGCCACATTTTTATGTTTCACAAATTTGATTTTATTTACTTTCCTTGCGTATAGAAGGTTTGGATATTCGTTGTACCTTTGGGAAGCGACGTGCTAACTTGTAGGTTCGTTCACGATGTCCGATTCCTTATCGTCGGTAACATAAGTTGGAAAGCTTCTTGCTGAGCTTGGGGAGTATCGTTTATAGAAATCGACTGGTACTTCGCGAAAATTGAAATGCTGACGTGCAATCACAAATGTGCAATACTTTGCTAAGCTGAGAGAATAGAATAAGGGAAACGTACTACTTTCTAGATCTCTTGACAGACTTTATAGTAAAGTCGATCCTTCTAATCGGACTACGGATGTTCATGCGAATTCGTATTTTTAAAAATACAAATTTTGAATCGAAATTCAAAGAAAAATGTCTCGTCTCCCGAACAGCGTAACCATGTACCTTATCGTTGATATCGTATATATTTTTTCGTTCCTAGACATCTGAATACATTCTCCCACACTTCCATAAATGCACGAACATCCGCTGTCGATAACAGTTTATTTACAACTTTTCTTCTATTCGTCGAAGAAATATTGTTTTTATTTCGCGACACTACGAACGATTGCAAAATAAACGAAAGCCGAGATTGAACAGAAACCATGGAAGTAAAAAGCGAACGAAACCAATCGCTGGTATCACGTCCCAGGACCACCATCGAGCTCACCCGCAACGGACACGTGAACCCCATACATACGCGTGCACCTCCTACATCTCCGACGCCGCGCAACACTTATAAAAGCAGGTAATGCTAATTCAAACAAAGTTATCGTTCGGTAGATATATATTTAATTCTTTTCACGTTTGCATACGACCGGGGCGGTGGCGGTACGCCGGAGCACAATGAGCCATTGTCAAGGGGCTCTGGTTCGAGACCAATGGGCGAGGACCATCGCCGAGGACTTCGCTTGGCAATAATTCTTCTAGGTGAAATTAGAAACGCCGCGTAAGCGCCGAAAAACTCGCCTTTTTCCAGCTATTTCGGAAAATCAACGTTGAACGATACCCCGCTGTGCGAACAATTTCGAGCCACTGGTGAAACCCTGCTCTTTTTAGCAAATACTGCCACGAGCCTGGTGCTGTGACGTTCCTTCGCATTAAAAAAAAAAGTTGGAAATGACGTACTCGTCGAGATCGTCCCAAAAAGACACTTTTTGAACCATTTCAGTTTTTGATTCCTAGGGAGGAGTTAAGGATCAGGATGGAGGAGGAGGAGGAGGAGGTAAGGATCACTATGTAATTGCCAGATCAAGGAAGATCTACGATAAAAAAAAAATCAGCTCGATCGTAGAGTAGCCCAGTTTCTTAAATCCGATCAATTTTTATGTCGATACACCCGAAGTTATCGTGTATCATGTCGTATAATTAATTTCGTTCTATACCGACTAAAAAGTCCGAAACATATATAAATATGGATGATACTACAGTTGATATAGTGATATATATATATATATATATATATATATATATATATATATATATATATTCGTCGGTGTAGTACAGAAAAAGTAAAGATAAAATTGGATCTAACAAGCGCTTGACTTCCTACGAAGAATCGGCAGGCAGGAAACGCTAAAAATCGTCCGAGTTGGATTTACGATTTCGATTCGGGGTAACCACGAAGATGAAATCCGGTGCCCTTGGTCGATTTGCGCTTTGACCATATCGCTTTTCGTCATGGCCCGCGGTGTGCCAACGGACCACCGACGTCGACGCAATTAGTAAGACGGATATCCTTCTCCCTTGTTCTCTCGCTGCTATTCCACCTTTACATTTTGCCTTTCCTTCGAGCTTGTGCTCCACTTCTCCCTCCCTCCTTCTCTCGTTCTCGTTGCTTCTGCCTCTTCTCTGCTCGATCTTCGCGGCTCTTTTCTTTTCGTTCGGAATCTACCTGTTCGAATTTCCTTACAAAGTCCAAGGTCAATGTTCGGAGCAATCTTCGCAGCGACATCTAATTTTCGTGGTTTTCTTTGACGAAGATAAATAGATTCAGATTCGTCTAGATATTACTGTTTAATTAATTATCATAAGCTGTGCTGTTTGAAAAACGAGTATTAATTCAGTTTGAATCTTTCTCTTTCTTCCTTGACGTTTCGATTGTTATTTAGAAAATAATTCTACGGTCAACTTTGAAAATTACTGGACGACGTAGTAGAAAATTGAAAAGGGAGAAACTTTTTCAGATTTTTCGGAAGTCTAGGGCTGAAAAACTGGATCTGGACGAAATGGCGCCTGTGGACGTTGGAAATATTACAATGAACGGTGACCGACGAAACGATAATATTTTTAAATATCGTACTAAATAAAATGAACCTTTTTAAAAAGCTGAACGTAGTTATAATATTTGAAATTATTATGGGCAATACAAATCCAAGAGTCGTAACATTTAAAATAGAAAATAAAATGAAATAATACACTGTCAACATTGTATTAGAACTAGAACCGCGAAATTTGTATGGAAGTAAGGAGAGAACTGTATATATATTTTATGGTCTTTTGTTACTTTCTATTTCAACTAGTCACGAAACATTATTTTCTGGATTGGCTCGTGTGTCTATTTAGAAGACGTACTCCTCGTCTCTGCTATCTATTTATTGGGTGCTCTGCGCTATGAAATTAGTGGTCACGAGGAACGAAATGATCCTTTCGTACTTGGTTGCATACAGCGTGATCACGTGCAGCTATGCAACACAGTAATTAGATACAACTATCCGTGCAGAACGTCGTTAATACCTTTCGAGTACCGTGGTTGAGGGTAACCAGTGCGCTAGAACACGCGATATACTGTGAAACTAACATTTATTGCGAAAATCCTTTCATTAATCTTCGCAATAGCTGCTTCTAGCTTGTAAGTACTCAAACGCACATAATTAAACCTTCGTGTATGTTCCTTTATTTAGTCCCGTAGGTACGGGAGTACGTTTTCTCAGTCTCATCCTTTTTGGATTTAATTTACCGACGTAAAAATTTATTACCGCGCCGTACTAACAAGGAATCCCTCGTCCCATCCTTTTCGTTCGTTTGTGTAATTTGGTTGCCACTCGGAGCGATAATAAACGGAGCAGAAAAGAAAATGTTTCAACGATATTTTCAACCGTTCTTGCCTCGAGGCGGGTAATAAAACAATCCTAGAAACGAATGCAAGAAGTTACGCGTGTTATGAAAGTGGAACTGCGTAATTAAGAAACGGAAAAGTATATATGCATAGAATTTAACGCCACAGACATTCATTACTGTTTTGTGATTGTTCGAGGGGAAAGTTCCGTTGAAATGGTTTCGATAGTTTTCACGAATTCGGTCGAAAATAATAATTGTGTGGCTTGGTTTGAATCGTTCACGTATCAAGTTTACTGGAGGACTTGTGGGCAGTAGAATTACATCGTCGTTAACTTTGCTTGCTTATGATGTTAATGTCGATGGAATTATAATGTAGTAAATACATGTTAATTGATATATTATTTGAGAAATAAAGTATGAAATTATCGCGATTCGTAGCAACGAGTAGTTATAAAATAAGTTACCAGAAATATACATTTTTCAAAATAATCACGTTAGAACGTTTGTGAGAAATTTTTCGTTAAAAAAAAATATTACAACTGCAGGTTATCACGGCTACTTACTTTCATCCGCAGCAAAAGCGTTAAGGAACTCGAACGAGTCTATTTCGCAAAGCTGCGTGGCCAAACGGCGGTAGCCAAGTAGAAGAAGCAACGAGTACTACTCACCCCTGGAAAGGTTAAAGAACCAAAGTCCCTTTCGAAAAGCCCTTAATTACACCAATTCTGATATCCGCGACTCCTTGTCCTCGTTTCTCCGACCCGATTTCCCATCTCGCAGTATCGTCGGACGTGATCGTTAAGTCTCGAGGCAAAGATGACTAACGCCGCGGATCGCGATCGGTACGAGAGCGCCGTGCCCAAGAGAGGATCGTCTTTTACCATTGTAACGAGCTGAATCGTTACCTCTCCCCTTATAGGTGTATACGTATAGAATGTACACCTACGTCGAAGAGGAGGGAAAAGGAGAAGCAAACGACGAAGGAAGATCGTAACCGGCGGCTATCTGCATCTACGACCGCTACCGGTGCTTTTCGCCGATGGATTATCTACGATACGTTCCTCATTGTTCCCGTCGCGGCGCCGAAAGGCCGCGGGGACGTCGACTTCCGGTCTTCGTCGGGACCCACCGCGAATTCCGTTCCGGACGAGGAATTGTCATTATCTTCGTTGACTCGGCGGATTCTTTGTGTCCCTCGGCCCTTACACCGTCTTCGACCCGGCTCGACACGGTCTCATACAAGTTGTCGCGGTTACGACAAGTATGTTAGCGATACGACCTCGTGTCCCGGGACGATGATCGATACCTCGTCCGAGGGAACGGTTAGCGACTGGTAATTACCAGCGATTGGGGCTAATTTCTTATCGGGACTGGAATTTTCGAGCAATGGGTACGAGATGGACGACCCAAGTCCATTGCACGGTTGAATATTCAATATTTCGGAGATCGAGAATATTCATAGAGAGAATAATCAATCTATTTCTATACGTAGATACGTGTATGCATAGATCGATAGATACATAGAATGTATACTATATTCATTTGGAACAAAAAATATCGAAATCAATTTATAATAAGTAAAAAAAAAAAGAAAAGGTATACAGTGTCAAAAATCAGTGCTACTTTATCCTTTCCTTATACACCATTTCTAATACGCTATTGTCCGAGTATGTTATCCCTTTGCACTCGAGGCCTTTTTGTTCTGGTATCTTCTAGCAACTCGAGATGTTTCTTAGCATTCTATTGCCACGAATTCTAAGCTATCTAGATTTGAGAATAACGTCACCTTCACCCTTTACGATCATTTTATCGACACTACGAGCTCCATAGATGTTAAACCTAAAGAAACATAATTGCTGATAGATCTGCTGCGTGAAACCTAAGTGTCGCTAACTGAGAGTCATCTCTCGAGTGCAAAGGGTTATATGTACACGATATAATACGAACCACTAGCAGCTGAGGTGTTAATTAAAATCTTTACTCGAGCACGCAATCGAGACACCGAAAAACAGTAAGATACTAAAATTCTTTGTACCGCCACTTGGCCTCGCGAGATGCGCGATATCTTACAAGCCTAATAGGTTCTGTTTTGTCCCGGATGACATTAAGCTCGCCATTAGTGCGCGACAAGTGTGCAACGTTAATTGCTCGCCCTCGAACGCGAGGCGTAACGAAGTGGCGACAAAGAGAAAGAGAGAATTCAACGGGCAAATTGGATTACGCGAATGCTGCCGATACTAATAATGTGCGTTACTTTTATGCGTCCATAAAGTTCCGAGCAGCTTTATTCTCGACGGTTATCGATACTCTTCCAGGGGTCCACTCGCCGTCACGAATTATATTCGCTATTCGTGACGTGGACATAGCGAATATGAAGATATTCTACCGAACGAGCTTCTAGTGGCGAACCGATTATCGCGGTTTGTTGATCGCCGATTTTAATTGCGGAGAAAGAGATCGGAGAAGTAGTAAAAGGGGAATTAAAACGCCTGGGACGAGCAGAATGGGATGAGCAAACAACGCGAGCAAACAATAAGGATAACAATTCTAATTGATGGTGTAATACGTTTACATTAATAGTAGACTTGAGTGTACTGTTTACATTAATTAGTAGACTCGAGATTTGTTCTATTTCAGAAATTGAGAAACGAGTAGTTTGGGTAAAATGGCAGTTATTTTTAAAATAAATGTTTCACCGAGTAAAGAAGATGCTACTAATGGCAAAATGTAGTAGTAAAAGATGTAGTATGTCTGGATCGTTCTCATTTTTCTATTGCTCGTTCTAAATAAAATGAGACGTCGAGAATCTTGAAAACATCGAGGGTCTTCTTTGTTGGACAATGGCACAGGGACGTGGTCAAAATTTATTTCGAATTTGGTAAATGTCTATATGAATAAAAACTGGATGCAATGACCAAGAGAATGAGATATAGATCTCTAATGTATGATTATCCAATATGAGATATTCAATGTATTAATTTGAACTACTCCCTGAACGCGACTTTTTGTAGCCTGCCGTGTATCGTAATAAAATACTATAATTCTCCGTCTATATATTAGATTGTCCCAAAAGTGTTTATATAAATAGACAATCTAATTTCTTAGATGTCGATGGTGTAACAGTAATGGAGCAAAACGAATCGTACACAATTCAATAATTTGACCATTATCAATTCGATAATTTGTAACATTAGACGCGATATATCGTGTATGTATTACTTATTAATAAAACGAAAGAAACTTTTCGGACAACCTAATATTACCACGTCGACTATCAAACCAATATTCTCGAAAATTTCTTCTAATCAAAAATTTGTTTCCAGACGATCAGAAACCAAGTAATCGAAATTTCTCTAAACTCTTGATATTTATCCTAACCGAACTTACCTTTGTCACCGCCGACGTTCGTTATTTATTTGCGCAGTTGTTCCTCAGCAAGAAGCTCTGCTTTCCACGTACGAGCGACGCGGCGTTAACGGTGTTATAGCGGAATTGGCTGCATTCGACGTTCAGCTCGATCTAATCCTCGATGATCGAGCGTCGGGTAGACTCGAAGTTTAAGTTAATGGCACTTCGAATCGAATTTGTGCGGCTGTTCGAGCGCGATAGCGACTCGTGGAAGGTGGTATCGGTGATAGCCAGCTGCGGTATCGACGGGAGACCTTATTTTCGATGGTATCTGCGAAATAGAAACAAACGAAAGGACGGACGGACGGACGGACGTGTATGCCGCATTCCGTGTTTATTATTTTGCCGGTGGGTGGTCCGAAGAAGTCCAGAGCCGTCTTGGTGGCCGATAGCATCTCTCGCGTCTCTCATGTGCACGCACCGTTGAACGCGACCAACGCAGCGAACGAACGTGGCGCACCGAGTCGCCTTGCGTAAGGAAGTAGTCGACTTCTCTCCCCCACCCCTTAACACCGCTACCCATTACCGCTCCCCCCATCTCCCAATTATCCTTCTTCCACCACCACAATACGTACAATTTTCTCGTCTCTCCCTCTCTCGCGGACGGGTCTCGCCTCCTCATTACCCGCGTCCCTCGTCTTCCGCGGATCTATCATCTTTGTTGCTCGTTTCCTTTCTTTTCCGTCTTTGCTTATTTCTCCATCTCATTGTTCTCCGCTGTCTCACTCGGCATTCTTTCTTTATTTCGCCCGTCGCGTATCGCTGCTCCATTCTGTATTCGTCTCGAGTCCGGCCGTGTCTTTTTCGCATCCTCTGAATCGATCTTCATTAGGTGTCGGAGTTGGCAAACACATGCGTCGAAGCGTTAATGAAAAACGTTGTGGTGTAGTCAGCGAATAAAAAATTCAGCTGTGGGAAGCCGTGGTCTAGCTTGATTTTTTATTATTGTTGGCTTATGCTATTAGGATTCTCGGTTGATTAATCGTTGGCTTTTCAGGATACATTGGAATTATGTATTCTTGGTTCGTTATAAATTCGATGTATAATGTATATGAATTATATGTATAATATGCATTTAATATGTATACATAATATGTACATATAATATATACAATACATAATACATATATAATATATACGTATAATATATACAATACACAATACATACATAATATATACAATACATAATATACAGGGTGTCCCAAAAGTCGGGGAGGAGCCGGAAATGGGGGGTAGCTGAGACGATTCTGAACAACAATTTCCTTTGCAAAAATGTCGGATGAGGCTTCGTTAAGGAGATATTAAGCGAAAACCCCGACCAATCAGAGCGCGCGTAGACCGCTCGAGCGGCCGCGGTAGCGATGGCTACGCGCTAGGTAGCCGCTCTCGTACGCGACAAGTGACTCGACGTGCATCGAAGGATATTGAGCGGCCGCTCAGCGCGTAGCCTTCGCTACCGCGGCCGCTCGAACGGTCTACGCGCGCTCTGATTGGTCGGGGTTTTCGCTTAATATCTCCTTAACGAAGCCACATCCGACATTTTTGCAAAGGAAATTGTTGTTCAGAATCGTCTCAGCTACCCCCCATTTCCGGCTCCTCCCCGACTTTTGGGACACCCTGTATACATATAATATATACAATACACAATATATATGTATATCATGTATACCGTTTTAATTTCTTTTATTCCGAATGAAGTATATTCAATCTCCTGCTATCAATTTTAAACGCTGTAATTATTTGGTATATATCCAATGGCGGCCGTAGACTTATCGAAGACTGAAGTCAATTACTTTGAGGAGCACATTCATCCTCCGAAACGTTTCGTAAAGTACAAATATTATTATCGTGGGCATACATTTTGTCCTCTTGCGCTAAACGTTGAAAAATTGAAATATTCAAACAAAGAAACTGTCTTAAAAATATAAGAAACACGACGAACCACAGTCTCGGAAACTAAAACAGAGTTAAATAAAAGAAACGATACGTATTAAAATAAAATAATACAATTTTCAAACTATTCGATCAAAAATTCTTCTTTTTCCAGTCGATCCTTCGAACACAAACGGCACATTAACAACAAGATTTCATAAACATTCGTACGATACCACCAAGTCTGTTATAAAGCCTGTAAACGTTAGAATTACCATACAGAAATTCCACCATCGAAAACAGCTTTCACGTAGCAATTACCTGAAACAAAAAAAGTATCTCGCTGGATTAGTATCACGATACTCGTTCTGGTGGTCCTATTGAGGATGCAACGACGATCCCCGGTATTGCAGCGATGCCTGGAACGATGCAACCCGAACTACAGAGATGCATATTGTGGAAAATAGATCCACAGGGGACGGTGGCGCGGTTGCACGCTCTGTTTCAGCCTGGCTCTCCCCGCTATCTCCCTCTCGCACTCATTAAGCCGATGCAGCGTCGGCGAAGATCAAAGCTCGTCTTCTACGGAGGACCGCTTAATACTGGGTGGCGAGTTAAGAGTGTCGTAAAAATTATTAACGGTCACCCCACCCCCCCCCCCGCCCCGCGCGCGCGCTATGCCTTATCTCTGGATCGTCAACTACAGCGGAGGCTGCATTCGTCGAACCCGCTACCACAATGTGCAATGACATTTCCACCTCCCCCTCATTTCCGTCCTTCGTTCCCTGCCGTATCATTAATCCATATCTGAAACTTAGTTATAATCGTAAAGATCGTTCGTGCGTCGATCGCTTATTCTCCGTCGGATGAATCTCGATATCGCCGTACAGAGAATTAACCGAAGCGCCTAACGTATATCAAGTGTAACGAAAAAAAAATGTCGAAAAAGTGGTAAGCACGTAACCGTATGGTAATTAATGCTGTACGGTATTTTAATTTACAGTTATTAACGCTCCGAATGAGAATGACCGGTGTATATTTTTGTAAACGGGTGGTACTTTTCTCGATACTGGCAGCAACAATTATTGCCTTTCCTATTAGTTGCCACGAACCAGATCCTATCAGTCGCTAATAGGATCCTATATGGGAATACCCTGCGATCAGTGCTTCTCAAGCCTCGCATTACTGCGGACTCTTACGACAAAGGACGATACGATACCTTCTGGAGTGGAATTAGATTGCCAACAATAAATGTATCGTTTTGTATGAATTTTCAGTTGAAATTAATCGACGTAAATGATTACTTTATGATTCTAAACAACTGCTTTGCATATAAAGCTGTATTGAACATTTTAAACTATGCTACGTTTCATTACTTTTACCTGTACTCGTTGAGATTAATTTACTATGTTAACAAGCAATATTCGACTTCGAAATAAAAATTCACGCATAGACAATCAGTGGACCGCGAGTTTCACTTTGTACGCGACGTCGTATATCTGTGGGGACCTGTATCGCTGTTGGATATTATGTTACATAAACAATAAATGTCGTTGCCCTTCATAGTATAGTACAACTCAGTATAGTACAACGACGTATTTATCACATCCGTATATTTCCACGTGATTCGAACCCAAAAGTGTTGCCTTCTCCAACAAAATGATTCACGAAGTTTCTAGTCCAGTCATTTTATATTTAAACAAACAAGACGTTTGTACGAACTCAATTTTAAGATTTCAAATTTCAATAACGTAGTTACGAAGACTTGAACATCATTTTCCATGTTTAATTGTAATCGTGTACATACTCCTATTCAAAGTTTAAAAGAATCGAATATATTCCAAACACTATTTCGTCTTTTATCGAAAACCAGTCCTAAGACCCTCATGGAAAATCCTTTATGAGATCGAGATTTAAAAGATCGATTCGATAAAAATATTTTCGCAACGTTATCCGCGTATTACGGTCCAGATGGACCGGACCCGTGAATCGAGGAGCAAAATAAAGACGCGAGACGGTCCGTATCAGAATCGAAAATTGTCTCGTATTTGGTGGAACAAGGTGTCGAGCTCGGTATCGCAGTGGGTGGTCGCGTATTTACACATTACCTCTTTCGATCTGCCGGTTTGTCTCGCTCTCTCCTTCTCTCTCTTATTTAATTTTCCCTGTGCCTCGTGTCTCTCTCATTCCTTCGCGATCTCTTTGTCCTTTTCACACTGTCTCCTCAACACACGTCGTACACGTGCGCGCGAATATCGAGTGCGTGTGTGGCTGTTCAATGAGCTCTCCAACGTTCGCATGCACGTGTCATCGCCCACAAACACACACACACACACACACACACACACACACACACACACACACACATATGCGCACGGGAGTGGTATACGACGCTTAATGAAGTCGCATCGTTATGCAGATATTATGAAGACAGGTTAATAAGTTAATCGTTTGCTGTGACGCTCTTCCTCGGCGGCTTAATGAACGCATTCAAAAAAGCTCCACCACAAGAGGTATTATGTTTCGAATCTGTGCCTTCATTGCTGATTTTTGTATAATTCATTGGCGAAGATTTAGATGAAGATTTGGTCGAAGTTCGTTTAAGAGGCCAGCAGACGTCTATTGAAGTTTCTGTTTATGTTTGGTAAATATTTTACTTCAAGCAAGATTGTCGCTGAACTGTCCTAGTAACCTACTTTGCTTCCAGGCAAACCTCGCGTTTTTAAAGAATTATTTCATGTGTACCTCTACGCTTACACGCAATACAAACGTTAAATGAATAAATCAAAATAAAACAATGGCATCAGCTACGTCACCATACCTGTGTCATCGCTCCTAAAATACGAAACAAGATAGATACATATAAACAGAATTTTCTAATCGTTTGTCTTTGAACGAAGGTGCCTGGAAACATTGATAAATACAAAAAAAATCTCCGAGAATGCCCACTCGAGCGCGATAAATGTAATCCACAGCAAAGAATTGATCTAGTTAACAATTGTCACTCGATTAATATTATCGCAGGCCAACATTACCGCAAAAATAATATGAAAAGATGAACAAAACCGTCAGCGCGGAGAGAAAAAACGCTTATTCGATTATACAGGGATGAAATAATAATAATAATAAGAGGAGAGAACCCTATACTTGCTACCGCCAATCAAATGGTAACCAGTGGCAGAGGAGACGCGTATAATAAATTATGCAGATTCGCTCGAGTATGCGGTGGCGGTGACGGTGGCTGGTCTGCGGTAAACTCCCGTATTTCCGGCCTCGATTATTATTGCCCAGAGCAGCAGCGATTTCGATCTCCAGAGGCCCGTAAGGGAGTCGTGTTTACGTTCGGTACATCGGCGGCCCTCTTCCGCTCGTCTTCGACTCTCCGCCGCCCGTCAACCGCGCTCACTGCGGTCCCCGGCTCGCCTGGACCTTTTCTACTACAGAGAACGCAAGAAGCGTATACAAAACTCTCCAAACGGTGTGGAGACTACGACGAGGAGGTGGGAGCGACAGCGAACGAAGGAGAGAGAAGAGGAGATGCTACGGCGATCCGTGAGCGGCCATGTGTGCCGCGTGCGTGTCGCGTAGCTCGCTGCCGTGTGTGGGTAATGTTTTTGCTCGAGGGGAAATGGTACCGCGTGTGTGGTCCTGCGTCGTGCCCCCTGCACCCCCTGTGATGGCACATCGCCGTATCCTAGCAACGTAGAACGCCACGCCGATTCGGCCAATCACGAATCAGTTCCGATCGCTTCGGCAGGCCTCGGTTCGTCTCGGCTCCGAGACGTCATCGGTACCGCCAGGAACGTACTAGCGTCCCGCGAAAATCGAGATTTCAGGCGGTCCGTTTGCGAAAGACGTTACAAATGTTGTATATGATTGTTTTCATTCGTTTGTATATTTTTATAATGATCATTAATGTAAATGAAGTAAGACTATTTTAATGAAGTAGTCTGAAGGATCTAGACACATTGGTTTTCCTTGGTCAAAATTGAAATGTATATATATATATATTTACATACATATATATGTATGTATGTATCGTTAATAAAGTATAGTAATTTTTCGTATTCGTTTATTATTTTCTATTCTCTGTCATGTAGTAACTCGTTAGTATATAGTGCACTTATTTAACTTGGAGAATTGTGTTTCACTATAGCTTCTTCATTCAGAGAACAGCCTACATGCGCCCAGGACGTAGATAGAGAAATAAATATATAGTTATTAACTCCGTACTGTTCGTTTATCAGCACAAAGGTACATACACCGTCAAAATGGCGAATCAAATTCTAGTCTTCGAATACTTAATTAGAATAGTCTTAGAATAGTCTTAGAATAGTCTTAGAGTAGTCTTAGAATAGTCGTGCACTCGAGGTACGTTTGCGGAATATTTGACTAAAGAAGAACTCACCCGGTCCCTGGTTATAATGTAAAAGAGGCCCGTTCCAGTAGGACCCTGGACACACGGCCCTGAATGTTTGTGCAGCTCCGATCGTCGGCGAGTGGCGCCGTTGGAGGGGGGCCGTCAACTATGGCCGGCGCAGAAGGCAGGCCACGAAAGAAATGTGGCAGCGCGTTTCGTTTAGTACGGACTTAGACTGCTCTAAGTGGCGGTCGCGCACGCCGGTGTCCGATCACGACGACAACGAACGTCGTCGTTTTAGAACGCGTGACAGAGAGATACGTAAACTTTGACGAGAGTTTCCCAGCTGCCCTTGCTGGACCGTGGAACACTGTTGTCTCTTTACCGTCGCCTACGCCTGCTCGTGAAAACCGGATGCTTAGCAGAACCGCAGTTACACGAATCCGTCGGTCGCAGACGAATTCCGTCAAGCAGTGTGAATTTTCGAATCAGACACAACCCTGTCAAGTGATCAGCGATCGTGACAGTGACACTGAAGTGCGCGCGGACTGCGTGCCATGCCAGTATCGTGCCGATAGAGACCACCGACGCGGCTCGGCTCCGTTGACACCGTATCGCCGGTAATTAAACGATTTTCGCGACACAACGGGAACCACGTGCATACGGAAGTGCAAGTTTCGTGGTAGAACGGCGAACGAATCGACAACACGGCACACCGTGGGCCCCGGTTTGTCGCGTGATATTTCAAAACAAGCAAACTCGCGTGTGCGCCCTCGTGCTTGTCGGCGGTACCGTGAATCCCGCTAGAGGGAGATACAGAAGGGACAGAGAGAGGGAATACGAGAATCCCGCAGAAAAAGCAAGAACAAGAGAGGAGGACAGAGAAAGAGCCAGAAGGAAAAGACGAATCGGTCGAAGAGGGAGCAGTTACGTATTTACTCTTCTTAGGTGGTACGAAGCTAACCTAAAAGCCGATTCCTCGCTCCGTTTCGTGCGTATACCATCGATGGGCACGTTACACTGCCGCGCATGCGCAGAACAAGCTGTGTGTATCTCGTGCGCGAATTTCGATTGCTGTGATCGTCGCACGTATAATCGGCATAGATAATCATCGTAGATAATCGGCTTGTAAACAGAGATAAAGGACTGGTACGTGTGCTGTGAGATATGTGCTAAACGAAAGGTTCCTGGGAGAATTACGTGTAATAACCCGGTAAGCAGTGAGTGTGAAATCGTTTTTCGTGTTCGTGTCTCGTGTTTCGTTCTCGACGTCGTGTCGCGATCTGGTAACGTTCGGAAGAAGAGAGAAACTTAGGGGGGATTCAGTTCGGAGCAAACGTTTCCGCGGGGTGTAATATTAGAAATAATCATACTGCGAGGTGTGCCGGGACGAATGCATGACGGATCATGGTGTCTGCGTCCGACCCCACAGGGATCCTAGCGGGACGCCCTTCTGGTTCTCAATGCCATCAAGGTGTGTCGTCGCACAATGGAAATACGTCCAAAATCCACAACGAAAGACATGCCAAAAGCCACGTCGAAACCGCGAAGGAACGTCACGAGTCGGACCTTTACATCAGGCCAAGTTGGACCGATGCTGCGATAGCGTTGGATCAACTCGAAAAGGTACGTTTCTGTAGCTTTATTCTCCAAGACAAATATCCCAGGGTTAAACAAACAATTAAAGATTCGACGCACTATTTCGGGGCTATCATGGCGGAGTTACCGGAATTTTAATCTTCAAAAGTTGTATTTATTTAACAATTGTAACATTTATATTTGACGGAGGTTTTTTACTTGTAGATATCGTTATCTTTAATAGTTTGGGTTAATATTTATTAATATAATTAATTAAATTAATATTATTAATATAATAATTTTAATACTTTGGGTTAAGTTAGAAGTGTCCAGAATATTTTGTTAGATACGTATGACAAATGACAATTAAATTCTGGAAATTATAATATACCATTTTTTTTTGTGTATTTTGTTATGTAAATCGTGCTAACCATATTCTGTGTAGATTTAATTAATTCCACTTAAAACTGGGAAACTTGTCTTTTCAATTATTCTATGTCTTATAATCTTTTAAACTCGCAACAAACTTATATAAACATTAAATAATGCAAATTAACGCACTATTTTTAATGTCGGCTATTACTTCAATGGATTATTTGAAGTATGAAGTTTAATTTGCTGCAAGCCCATGATATTTTAGTCCAATATTTTCAACACTCCTCAAAATGGTTTTCCAATTAAGAACATGAGAAAAACCGGCGTTTCTGTATAAATTCTTTCCTTTATAAATGAATTACGAATAGGAATATCTAAGAGATTCTTCGCAGTAACTTCAGTGAATATATGTAACGTTTTTCATTTTCGGAATAAAGAATTTCCTCGTTTCAATTTCTAACTTGCAATTTCCTTTTGGAACCCATATTTTGACCTATATGCAAGCAAACGAAATTAGCTTGGAGCCTCCGGTAAATTCGAACAGAATAGCAGGTATAACAAGCGGCACGTGCGTGGCACTTGTTTATACACGATTTGCATTTGGAAAGAAAAGCAGGAGAGAGTAGTACGTCTCGCGCATAGGCCCGACGTTTGCGTAGCTCACGGTTTTCCTTTCGTGAAGCAGTCTAAGGCCCAACGCACACTGGCGCAACCGATTCAATTCGATTCAATTATCTTTATTTATAGGGTGTTGTTAGTTTACACTTTTCCTGTAACAGGCGCAACCGATTTGAAATTAGTGTTGCGTTGATTGCGTTTTTATTTAAAGTGTTAAAGGAAAGTTTACATCCATATTACACTACTGTGTGATGCACTATTTTTAACGTTTCTTGCAACTTCTATGATTTCCTTGTTCTCATCCATCCATTCCTTTATCATTCTTTACATTTCATTTGAAACTTTCATCCTTCCATACTTGGTCTCTGTTTTATTTCTTCATTAAATTATTTACATTTAAAAAACAATACTTTTCCTTTTGTTTAATATGCATCAATCATTCTTATTTGTTCATACTCATTCTCAGGACTGGGATGTTAGGTTTTTTGTTACACTTAATTCTAATATCATAGAAATTAGTCTTCCAAACCTTTTGCGTTACTTTGTTTTACCTACTCCTCTATCTTTGTTTTGACCCAGATCCACGGTCGCATGCAACTAGTTTCAAGAGCGGTTTGAAACTGATCGGTTGCGGCCGTGTGCGATCGGGCTAAGTAAACGATGAAATGCACGTTCTCCGCGGGTTACACGGGCATCGCTGTCTCCGCAAGCCCCTTCGGTCATTTACGCTAACCAGACGTAGATAATAGCGTGACCGCACGCCACTTCGTGAGTCCTCCTTTCGGTCGACAGTGGGACAAGATGAGAGTATAAATTCGATGCAAATTATGCTGCTGGTTTACGGTAACCGAGGCAGTTACTTTCTGGCGGATATTACGATGTCTGCAATCGACTAACGATGTGCGTGTTTCCTCGTTATAAGACGTCCGAAAACTGCGCCTAATCCGTGGTCTGCTGATCTCTTTCGCGGTGATCTCTTCCCAGTAAAATCCTTAGGTGCATGCACGAAGATTGTATAAGGTGATCCAACTACCTAAGAAAGTTACTAGAAAACTGTTATCAAAATCCCGAACTTGAAGTTATGAATATTTCGTCCACTCGCGGCGCAAGTGCGCACAGACTACGATATATAATATATGTCATATGTGTATGATAATACAGGGTGCCCCAAAAATGTTGTAACACCTTGAAAGGAGTGGTTCGGGAGGTGATTTCAAACAACTTTTTCCTTAGCGAAAATATTGTCCGAGGCTTCGTTGAGGAGATATTAACTGAAAACTTCGACCAATCAGAGCGCGCGTATACCGGTGGAGCGCCCGCGGTAACGTATGAGCGCGGCCGCCTAGCGCGTAGCCACGCGCGTATCCACGCCCACTGCTAGCGCTCCACCGGCATCCTCGCGCTCTGATTGGTCCGGGGTTTTTTATTGATATCTCCTTAACGAAGCCTCGGACAACATTTTTGCTAAGGAAAAAGTTGTTTCAAATCACCCCCCGAACCACCTCCTGCAGTGACATCTAACATTTTTGTGACATCCTATATAAGCTGATATTCACGTTCATCAGGGCTGAAAACTATCTGAGAACGCTCTCGTGTGACTCAACGTGCATCGACATTGACACGGTACAAGATCCTCAATAAAGATATCCAAATAGCGTTTATCCCTTTACGTTCAGTTCACGATCACCGCCAAACAAAAAGTTCCTCCAGACAATGGCGCGTCCACCGTTAGCCTCTTTCTCGTCAGAGATAATCTATCCGTCAGTGTAACTCAGAACGAGAGTATCCCAGAGTCCACCGAAAACAATGTCTGTTAGAAGAAACAGAAGCTTCCGCGGACACTTAGAGGTACCCTTTCCACGAACCCCTAGATCCCTTTCCTCTCTAAATTCTCCTGCAGCTAGCTGTAAACTTTCACACACGCGGGTGGTCTGAGACGTGTTTTTGAAGGTGAGAGCGTCGCGGGTCCTGGGACTAGGAGGAGAGGGGGATGACCGACGAAAGAAAGACAGAAGGATGGTTGAAGTATAGATCGACGAAGGATCGACTTCCTGCCGAGGAATATACACACCCTCCTCGTCTACTCCGACAGCGAACCTCTTGCTCGTCTAAAAAAAATCCCCCGACGAAGAAGGGAGGGGGGGGGGGGGGACGACGATCTCGAGCAGTCTTGCGACACCGAGATCGTCCCTCGAGATCTCTCGATCTCGGATGCCAGGCGAAATGTGCGTGGCACGTGAACCAGGAGGGGCTATCGCCTTTCGAACACAACCCGGACAGGGATGAGGGAATGCTGCGAGCTTTCGATGCCAGGGGAGACCTTTTCTTTAATTTTTCTGAGAACCCGGGACCCCTGGTGCACCTTCGGACACCTTCTGTCGTTAAATTTCCCCGTCAACGTCGCCGTCTCATTTTCCACTTTCATCCGACACTTCACCTGGATCCTGGACCTAGGTCGTACGTCTACGTTCGAATTGGAAACGTCTCGGTTCGATTTTAGTTCAGGTTTAGATGCAGAGTCGGGCAGAACCCTAGGCTTCGTATATATTCGAAGTTTGCCGATGCGTTTGTCTCGTTTCCTTCTTTGGAAAATATTTAACACGTCGACTGCCAGAGAAATATCCTTGGAAATTTCTGCTACGATTAAATATTATTCAGACCATCGGAGACTACGTAATCAAACATCCGTCGTGGTATTTATTTTTGTAACTTCGTCGAAATACGCGAATTTCGTTTAAATTCGTTCTCTGTGAAGCTTAACTTTCAGAATTCATTTGTTTAGTTCTTCAGTGAGAAGCACGGTCACCCACATATGGGCGACGTGGCGATCAACGTGTTGAAAGAGGAAACGAGACAAACATGTCGGCAAACTTCAGATTTATTCGAATGTGATATATTATGATATATATGATATATATTCGATGTGGTATAGTTTCATGACGAAAATTGATGGTTATTCGTTTGTTTCGGTATCGTTCATTCGAACTAATCTCGTTATATCGTTCGTCAAAGAAAAGGATACAGTCCTGCATCCGATAGGGGAACGTTGTGTCCCTCGTGCGAATGTCCTTCGTGTGAATTGTAACGATTTTGTCGTCTTCTAAGTAACCAATCATCATTAAAAATGTTAAATTGCCGATCATCGTTGGAATGTACCTATTGTTCCTAATGAATGGAAGGATCTAGATGAAACCAAAATTAGGATGGAATGAACGAAATGAAATTAACTGAATTCGTGCGATAGAAATGAAATTTGTAATCAAAGTATCCAACACTGGATACTTTATTTATCCTTCGTTCGTTATTCGTTCATACTGTGCGCGAATCAAATTTTAGCATTGGTTTCAATACACAGTTGTTTATCCTTTATTCGAAATTCGTATCCAAACAAGAGTCTCGGCCATCCCCGCGGTCCTCCGTAAAAGAGCTCGCAGATGGTCACCTTTCAACAGACAGAACTCGATAACTTTCCCTTTTGGAAGTGGACCCACCGCGAAGGCCATTCATGGTACCCGGTCGCGACGTGTGCCAAAACAACTGCTCGCGTTCCATTAATAATAACAGAAATCAGCGAAAATTATTGCCCGTCAGCGTGTAACAGTAGAAGTAATTCCCGCGCGAAGTCTCCTTTTCCCAAAACCCATATCCGGGACCACCCAGAACGAAGTTTTACGATACCGCGATGTTATCTTCAAGCTCTCTACGTATCGGTGAAGTACGTCCTTCAGATTTACGCGCGCTCGAACGGAAAAGCAACGTCTCGGCCGGCGTTTCTCGTTCCTTTTTTTTTTTCATTCAGAAAACGAGTTCCATCGAAATCTCCGAGTAGAAGTCGAGATTATCTAAAACCGTCGTAAAGCAGGGAACGCCTTTTCCGTTTCCACGATTAACAATTTCATTCCCTGTCTGTCAGAAACCAGTTTCCTTAGGTTTCTCAGCTCCCGTGTACTCGCGATCTTTTAAAAATCGATTTTACGAGGGTTCTTCATCGTGCGCCGTTCCCGTTGCGTAATCCTCGTCTTCGAGGTGCGTCGGTTCGCTAAACCGAAATACGGGGAATAAAGAATCGAAGGAGTATGGGCAAAGAATTGCGGGAAATATTCGCTTTCCGACCGGTAAAAATGTTCTAGGGAGAAAGAAAAACGAACAGGAAAAGTAAAGGAGCTTCGACGTCATTCTTCGATAGATTCGTTTAAATCCTTAAACGTTTCAAGCGATCGTTCATCAAAATGATTAGATCCAGTCTATAATTAGTAAACATGTTGAAATTGCCATCTAAGAAATTCACTCGAATGTCTAACGTTTACTCTACACTACGATTCTTAAACAGAATAACATCGACTAACTAAACTGACCGACTGACTGACTAAATCAGTGTCTCACCATTTTATACAAAACTTAAACTCCTTGAGCTCCTCGAACTTATGAAAGCATTTATATCGTCACGCGCACCGAGTGCCTCGTACGATCTAACGCGAGAAAAAGAACGTAGAAAAGTGGGTGAGCACTGTCAGTCAGTTACGACGATGGTTTTCGTCTCGTCGTTCATTCGTGGGATATGTTCAAAGCACGAACTCTGTTCCAGTCGGACGACCACAGGTACATTCGCGACGTGGAAACCGCTTGTGTGACCACCCAGAGAGACTAGCTTGAATAAAACGTTCTCGAGAACTGACGCTGGCTTCGCCTGTTATTGTAGGTACGCGTACACCGGCCCGTGCCTCAAACGGCTAAGAGCTATCGAAAATAACGCGCTCCTTTTATTTATTATCGCTACGATGCTACCTAGCATTCGTCAAGAAGAAAAATCCGAAGAACACGAACGACCAATTCTGTCGAAACGAATGTCTCAATTGTCGACGCCATTTTCTACGATTGCTATTTTCAACGACAACGGGCAATCGTGGACATCGTAGAAGAAAATGTACAACTAATCGATATTCATCAAACCGTACTTTCGTTAAAATACATTAAATTTATTAAGGCAATCTACTTGTGATCATTTGCTGATCACTTACTACAGAGGATTTTGCATGGTCTCATTTCTGAAAAATAATCAAAGTACGGTTCTTCTGCAAAATTCTAAATAGTTTGAACGAATGCGCTCTTTGTAGCCATTTGTGCATCTTTCTCCTTAAATTCATTTTTGCAGGATGGAATACATTCAACTCGCATACAATTGCACCAACTGATGTAATAAAATGTCTGCTCCCAAGTACTGCGTTCTTAAACTCTCCGAGGACGGAACAACGAGAGAAAACTTGAAAAAATAACGACACATCGCGTACTTCCCTGATACACTTGTACCGACAACGAACGATCATTTCCCTCGGAAGAAATTCTCTGTAAATAAATAAATTTTCCATCGTCGCACTCGCGTCATTTACGAAATTAACGACCGTAGTTTCCATGAAAATTATTTTCCTTTTTATACCGCACGTCTTCGAGGAAGCTCGAAGAATGACTCACGAAATACTGTTTACCTCTTTAAAATAGACGGTGCACGCGGGGCTCACGACCCCGGTAGCGTCGCGCAGATTGGCCCGGTGGCCAAGACGAGTTGGCCACGGCCAGTCAGGCCTCTCTAATTGCCTCGAGCAGCCAATAAACGCGAATCGCTAGTCGAAAGAGGAAAGTGACTCGGGAAAGCGTCGCATTCGTGTGTCTAACCCTTTGGGCGCTCGGTGCCATTTTGTTTGGAAATAGGGAAACAGGAATCGCGTCGTGTTAAATAACGTAACAAGCATGTACAACGCGTGTACTTTACTGCGATGATACTTGAAGTTATATGAATCACTGTGCTTAGTTTACGCGTTACACGTGCAAGGAATACTATTTATTTCATTAACCGACTTCGAAAAGGAGGAGGTTACTCGACTCGACATGTATCCTTATTTATTTATTTATTTTTTTGTCGTTCGCGTTCGACTGACTGTTCATCCGCGTACCTTCGTGTACCTTCGTGTACCTTCGTGAATCAGTAGGTGACTGTCTCTTATTTCCCGTAACTCGGATGTTTCGATCGATGTTTCCGATAATTGTGGCCCGTGCTTTCACTCGCGTGGAATACTAACGTTGCAACCCCCTTTGCAACGCACGTTGCAACTTTAAGGGTTGAATTTCGAAATATCCTTTCTTCTTCCTCGTATACATCACGAACTTAAACTTCCGTGTTTACCTTTACAAATCTCATCGTTTCGATACGAAGTCCGCATGTTCATGTCGGAACTACTTTCAAAGATGTTTATTTTTCGCCTCGAACAATCCATCCGACTCGTTCCTTTTCGGTGCCCGTACACGTATCCTCAAACACACACGCATTCTCACACCAATCACTCCGTACATTAGCCAATCATTCGTCTCGTCACCTGTCGCTCGATCTCATCCGTTCGCATTCATTCGGCGCGCATTTCGCACTCGTTTCAACGTTCGCTCGCTACATTCGTAAACCTTACTTTCTCTTAATAAAAAAAGCTCTTCGTCGCTCATTTTAAAAGCTCCACCGTTCACGCATTCTCTGTCTAATAACGTACCACCGATTCGGATTTCGTTGCACGTACCAATAACCGACATTTTGATTCACTTTTTCCCGCCGTTTGAATGAAAACCTTCCGGGAAGCATACCCGCTTAAAAAATGTTGTGCTCCCGTCAGTTTGCTCCGAGTAATCACTAATAAAGTTTGCTGGACGTCGCTCAGGGTGGGGGGGGGGGGGAGGGGGGGACGTCCGAGTGGAAAGGGCTAAAAATACGGTTACAGGCGAAATTCTCGTGGCAAAACGAAGAACAGAGAGGCAAAGAAGTGGCCGCGGGGGATTACGTGCGCACGCTGCGAGGCGAGCGGCGCTCTTGGATGCCCGGTTTGCTGCTGCCCGCTTCGCCCGCTCGGCCGCCACCCAGGGCGATCGGCGTGACTAAAGCGAACCGATCGCGCCGCTTCTCGCTCCCATTTTATCGTTTACGCGATTGCACAATTACGATGTCACCCGGCGGCGGGAGGTGGTGACAGTGGCGGCCGGCCAGCATGCAACTTCGGCGACCCAACGGGGAAAAAACGAGGAGATTTCGGGGTCGACGGTCCACTTTTCTTGCCGGCCTCACGAAAGGGAGACACGGTGCGCGCCCCGCGTTCATGCCGGATGAGTCAGGCCCACGGCCACTGCCCCTGCGATTCTCTGTATGCATACTTGCACGTGTGCCTCGTATACGGTCGCTCGCTGCCAAAAATTGTACGACGAGCATTTGGGAGCATTGCGAGGGAAATCGACGAAACGTTGGCTCGGGAGCGTTGGAGAAAACTTAGTTTCGTCGACGATTGATCGTCACACGGTCGAAATTTAGTATCGGTCAATTGTAATTCCGAGGATAAATTGCTCGCAGCAATTATAATCGTGTTCCAGTGGCGATTGACGAATTTATCAAGTGTACTTATAAATGTATGTGTTATAAACATTACCAAACGAGTAACAGTGTACTTAGTGTACTAGTGTACTTAGTGTACTAGCGTAATGTATTACAGGCACAATTGACAGTTGAATCGTGGGATCGTTGCATATAGTTCGCTTTTGATATTGCAATTGATCGTTATTTTTTTACTAGATTTTTCATAGCGTAGCACCGGTGTACGTATAATTGTTCCATTTTCTTCATGTTCATTCGTAATTTTTTAATACTTTTTATCGATCCATTATAAACGAATAAAATATGGGAATTCGATATTTGTACGAGTTTGTGTCTTTGTTTTTACGTCGTTAACGTGACTTAAATTTTTGCGAATTTTTAACGAAGGAAGAAGTACGTACTGATTCATAACAAGTGTATGTAAAGGGGATTACAAATGAAACAATCTCTACAAATTACTATTTCATGATAAATACACGAACAAGTTCTAAAGAGATCAAAATTTCGTGAATTTTACAAATTTAAATAAATTTGATCAAACTGGTGGTAGTTGGTATAATTTCTGTATCATATAGTCGATATCAACTATTATATTATTACTTGTAGTATCTTTAAAAGTATAACTATTTTCTTAAGTCGATGAATTTTTATATAGATTTTAATGCGATTAAATAATGAATGAAGAAGTACGTACTAATTCATAACTAGTGTATATAAAGGGGATTACAAATGAAACAATCTCTACAAATTACTATTTCATGATAAATACACGAACAAGTTCTAAAGAGATCAAAATTTCATGAATTTTACAAATTTAAATAAATTTGATAAACCTGGTGGTAGTTGGCATAATTTCTGTATCACATAGTCGATATCAATTATTATATTATTACTTATAATAATATTAAATAACATCAGGGTTACGTCGTTGTAAATATCATTTTACAATGTGTCCTCTCTGCAATTGTTTTTTCATCCCTGAAAATGCTTCTAAGTCTGGTAACCTTGACCTCGGTAGCGACCAGACGGAAAACCGGAAGCGTGCACAATTTGTTTTGCCTCGTGTTATATACACGTCGATTGGCGTGCTCGATGGTGTCGTACGTATTTATGCACCTGTGCACGTATGCATCATCGCGAGAGTCCACTTACTCCAATTTGTTTACCGTCCTCGAGGATGATTCAGTTACAGGCAACGACCTCGACCTTCTGCACCTCCTCCTATACACAATCGTTCGCTTACATACGGCCGCGTAATCATATTTCCCATAAGCACCGGCCAACCGGTGCACTCTGCGTTCTCATTGCCATTCGTCAGAAAATGCTTCGTCATTTATCGATATTCAATCGATATTCTCGCGTATTTTATTTGATTTATCAAACTCGTTTATTCCATCGAACCCTGCGTGATTACACATGGCAAGGTAAACACGATGAAAAAGGAGCGTGCGAGGAGCCAAGATGCTATTTGGGACTCCAACTTCAAATAGGCAAGGTGAAGTATTTGATACGAAATCGGTAGGGATTTGTATGCCATGGAAATTTTAAATGTACGATATTATGGAGGTCAGGGGTTGAAGGAATCCGTTTTATTGCTAAATTAACACGCTGACTGCCGGAGAAATATTCTTGAAAATTTCTGCTAGGATTAAATATTATTCAAACTATCGGAGACTATATAATCAAAAGTATTTATTTTTGTGACTTCGTCAAAATGCACGAATTGGGTATACACTTTATTTAAATTCGTTTCCTTTGATGGTTAACTTGCAGAATCTTTTTAGTTCCTCGGTGAAAAGCACTGTCACCCACGTACGGGTGACGTGGCGATCGTGTTAAACACGAGATCGATTGAACGAGAAAAATAATTTCATAACGTAATCGATATTTCTGACAAGTTACGATTATAAATGCGATACTGGGATCTAGAAGTGTTTAATAATCGAAACCCTTGCGACCCTTCCGAGATGTAAAATCGTTCAAAAATCGACGTAGAACCGAAGAAACGGGAGTGGTTAGGTACAACGGCAGTCACGCGTCGCGCGTTAAAATCAAGCACAGCTTCGATGAGCTTCTAAGCGTATCATGTGTCCAACGTTCCCGAGGAAAGGCATTGCTTTCGGTCGGCATCGCCTCCACCCTCTGGACATTTACGAGGCCCTCTCTTTCGTAGGTATTATTAGTGTAAAAGCCTCACACGTAGCGTCGGCGTCCTTTAATCTCGCTCGAATGGTCGGGGCCGACGCAACGCGCGTGAATGTACAGCATATTGTGCTCGGAGACCACGGATTTCAGCTGCCAGAAATTAAGATGCGATCACAAAACAGAACGGCATAGAATTTCATAACGTAATCGATATTTCTGACAAGTTACGATTATAAATGCGATACTGGGATCTAGAAGTGTTTAATAATCGGAACCCTTGCGACCGTTCCCAGATGTAAAATCGTTCAAAAATCGACAGTTTGAATCGAAAGTTTGTCGTTGTCTCGCCTCTAACGCGTTCTCGACCCTCGATCTTGCTCTGTGCTTCCGGTCGAATTTCTTTCCTTTTAATCCCAGTAATTACCAGTGTACTACTTGCTGGACGATTGAAGAAAGAACATCTCTTTCCGACCGTTACAGTTTCTTTGAATACCGTGTCATTTTTGGTGTACGAGATTGAGTCTCCAATAATCGGCACTGTCATTTTCTTGTAGCCTTTAATTGAATATATTATGAATGAGGAAATATTAGGGGAGGGAGGGGAGTCCAAACGTAATCAAAATTTTATCAAAATCCCTAATATATTCAGTAATGACGTGCCGAATTTGTCTAATCTGGAATATTTCCATGTTGTTACATGTCACGAAAATTCTACGAATTGTAACGTATCAAATAATTGAAGATATAGTCGATTCTCTCGTGCCACGAATCCGGTATTTTTGTCTAAAAAGTGCTGGTTCTGAAAATTAATTTCTGTTTAATACAATTAATTTCTCCTTTTTCGTCTGTAACCATCGACCAGAAAAATGCGGCTAAAAATAGGCTCCCAGTAAATAAAGCGTTAACAAGTCCACATTATTTGATGAAAAGAATCCAAACCTACGAACTTTCATGCCGGATCTACTAGCAGACTCGTGGCCGAAGCGATTCCAGCAGATCCTGTTGGATCCGAGAATATCAGTTTCAATCTCGGGCACATCGAGAGTGTCGGAACGAGTCTCGGTCGCACGAACTACGAAAGCTGTCGCGTTGCGTCGCGTCAGGTTCGCGAACAGCGCGTTCGCCACAGCTCGGACAAACAGTCCTCTGTCGGCTCCCGAAAGTTTCCAGACAGTCGTCCTTTGTACCGCGTTTCGATGCGCCGCTGCCCCAAACGACGTCTTTCATTTTTCCCTCTTCTGGTTAGGACATCTTCGATTCGCCCAACCGAGCCGTCCGCCCGCGCTGAAGGGATAAAGGGAAGATTTTCGCGTGAAAAATGTTGAAACCCGGGGTACACAGGCCCCGCGCGGCACCCTCCCCCGGCTCCTAATGGCGTAAATCTGCTGAAAAGGTCGACCGGAGTTAGTCAGAACGAAATGGATGGGACTCGGGGAACGTCGGGTCCGTTCCTTTCATCCTCGCTGAGGGATACACGCCCCTCGCTAGCTGGAACCTCTTCAACCCGGGCCCTTTGCGCAGGGTCAGTACCTGATTGATGTCCCTACCTATCGGTCGGACCCTGAATTCTCTCGCCGGTATGACTTTGTCCTCGAGGAACCGACAATTAGGAAATTATACATTCGCGTTATCCGCAGCCTCCTCCAGTTACGGATTTTCAACGTTCTCTCGAGCACGGCGAGTGTAAGGGTATTAGTTATTGTTGATCGAATAACTTTTGGAAAAGAAATCGAGAGATATTAACCCTTTGCACTCGAGGCCTTTTTTTTTTTCTGGTATCTTCTAGCAACTCGAGATGTTTCTTAGCATTCTATCGCCACGAATTCTAAGCTGTCTAGATTTGAGAATACGGTCGTCTTTACCTCGCTGACAATCATTTGATCGACGCTTTGAGCTCCAACAAAATTGAACTTAAAGAAACGTTAGGTATCGTACATTTGCTGCGTGAATTCTAATCCTAATCCTAATCCTAATGGTGACTGAGAGTCACCTCTCGAGTGCAAAGGGTTAAAACTCCATTAAAAAGTATGAAGCAATTCCTGTTTTCTTTAGATCAAATAATGTATTAAATTTCTGTTTCCTTTACATTAAATTATATTATAATACGATTGTAACATTATTAGACCGTTTGGGTAGACCGAAAAGTAACGTCGTTTCTTTCGCATTAAATTCAAACAGATTTTTAAAAAATGTCTATTTTTAATCAGTTATGCAATCGCCGTCGTTATCAACAGCCTTTCGTCATCTATTGTGCAAATTTTCAATGCCAGATCGATACAAATCACCGAGTCGAGTGACGAACAAGTACTTAAAAACTACTTTCCAGTCCGCCTAATATATTTTTTGTATATAAAAATGTCGAATTGAGTAACCTCCTCCTTTTCGATACATTCCATATATTCGTCGCTACTCACTGCTTGGTCCTAGAGTGTCTGAATTTTCGCAGAAATTTCCCGATTTCTTTTCTACAACCCAGCCAACTCTCTTACCTCCGCGACAATTGAAAAATTATGAATCGACACGCGCGCGATAATAGTTGCCACAGTCGGCTGGAAACGATCGGGTGTAGTCGACAAAAATGGAAGAAACGCATTTATCAGGCCGTCCAAATGAAGACATGATGCGGTATTGATATATTCATTAGCCCCCTAATAAGAGAGAATCGCATCTCGGTAAATACAGAATGCTCGATCTCAATTACATTTACGAGTAAATCGTCTCGCCACTTATTAAGCCGAGCCTCGAACAAACTTGGCTCTGCCATTAATCACCCACCGTGCGCCTTTCGATGCCAATCGCGCATCAAACGGGAAGAACCGCGTAGTGGCGCGGTTCTTCTTACCTGTACGTGGCCGCACGAGGTGGAGGCCTCGTTACTGGAATCCAACCGAGGGTTTTCCTTTCGAATAGCCATCGCCGGGTGGAATTCTTCGGTCGATTAGAGCGCCAGTCGGATCGAGTTTCTTGCGGACACTTTCGAGCCGTACCTACCGCAAGAACCTATTCGTTCATCTGGCAAGTCGCATGTCGTATCCGTGCGCGCATAGTAAGTCTCCTCCTCTTACCCTTCCGGTGGTGTCTAACCTTCTTTCTGTGATTGCCTTCGCAAGGAAATCATTTTTAAAGCACCGTAGACATTTTCTTTGCGACGCGATCGAATAAATACGATGAAACTAATGCACCGAAACGAATCAAATAAATATGATTAAATTAATGCACCGAAACGAATGGAATAAAAATCGTGGAATAAAATGTCTAAGCTAAATTGACGCGATAAAATAATTAGAATAAAATAGAATCGTTACGATCGGATAAATGAAGTACGACTGCCATAAGCGAGCAATCGTGCCTCCCTCGTTCGACGGGGTGCGTCACTGCACGCAGCCATCTAGAGGAGACCGGGAGATAGTCATCGGGCACTTCGTCCACCCACGGGAATCCCACACGGGCCTGAGAGCATTCAATTTTGCCGTGGCGTGCGGACCGACGTTCGCGCGCATTGCTTTTGTGTTCCGCGAGCGAGACACGTGCCTTAGAATTCACGCGACGGGTACGTTGAAACATACAGGGTGTTTCGAAATTGAACGATCGAAACCGTGGCCGTGTCGCACGAGTTAAAAATCATTCTGGAAACAAATAATTGGTATCAAATAATTCGATTGTTCGAGCAGCTTCTAGAACGGTCTTAAACGCCTCCATTATTCCGACAGGTTCTGGGATGCTCGTTCGAGTGAAATTAAATGGTTCACGTGCTCGGATAAGGGATTTGCACTGCGTCTTTTTGCCTCCTGGTTCGACAATCGAATTAATTAAAGCCGAAAGTGAATCGATGGAAGTTTTTCTGTCGAGCCGCAACGATAGAACGAAATGATTCATTTATGAGGTACGAACGGAATTAAATCGAGCAAATTAGGTGGTATCTTGTAATTGATTGATTAGTTGAGTACGACCTGTGCCGTGACAATGTATGGTACACGTCATCTTTCGTATTATAACGCGAAGCTTATACAGAAGCTTGTATAGAAGCTCGTATAGAAAATGAAGATCGTACTTGTTAGATTTTAGATATTACAAAATAAAGATTACGTAGAAACGAGAGTATTTCGAAACAAAGATAGAATGGAAAATAAAATATTATAAAATGAAGCTTGAACGTAAAATGAAATTATTACAGAGCGAAGGGTATATATATATATACCCTATATATATACCCTATTATATATTATATATATATATATATATATAT
>NW_026534341.1:2676807-2680363 GCF_026225885.1 Hylaeus anthracinus
ATATATATATATATATATATATAATATATAATAGGGTATATATATAGGGTATATATATATATACCCTTCGCTCTGTAATAATTTCATTTTACGTTCAAGCTTCATTTTATAATATTTTATTTTCCATTCTATCTTTGTTTCGAAATACTCTCGTTTCTATGTAATCTTTATTTTGTAATAATATATAATATATATATATACATATCGTAGAGCAAACTATTCCAAAATAAAAATCCAATGTATCCGTTCGCTTTAATGGCTAATTCGAGTACCCGAAGAAGAGCGTAGAGCGTTCTCTCGAACGCAGTAGAAAGCGGTCGAATTTTCGCGAACGTGTTCGGGATCAACGAAGAAACCGAAAGGGAAGGCAACGAAAGGACGAAGGGAGAGAGTAAAAGGACAAGAGAAAAAGGAAGCTGAGACGCCACGAGTCGCTCTCGAGACGTCTATATGTATAGCTCGCATACGTGCACCAAGCCAGCAAGAGAAGGAGGAATTCCCCCTTTTTCCGGTAAGTGGTCCCCGCGGACCTTATGGGGTTTCTCGTGGTGGGCAATATCTACATATTACAACCTCGTGGCGCGGGGACCACCGTCGTTGACATAAGATCCTGTTATGCTGTCTGCTATCTCCTCGCGAAGCTCGTGTCGCGCCGTAAAAAACATTAAAAGTACGAATAACATAAATTCGTTAAGCGTACCCCTCCCCCCTCTCCCCTCTCCCCTCCCCACCTCCCTTCGAATTCCCTGCCCCTCTACATCCATCGTGAAATCGTACGGCAGCGAAGACGTATCTGCGAAGACGCGAAATTCCTACCTGGACACGTTATCTCGAATAACGAGTAAACGACAAATAATTTCCTGTTCGTTACTCGTCGAATAAAAATCGTAGTCGAGGAGAGTTAGTCGAGGATCGAAGTTGTTTAATAAAAATGAAATGCTTCTGAACGAAGGAATCAAAATTACGCCGACATACGAATCTTTTGTCTCTTCTTGCACTTGGAATCAATCGTACGAGTTTCGTGATTTTCTGTATCCTTATCAACGGAACTTTTCGCTCGAACTACCGTGCGAATGGAATTTCAACGAGAAAAAACGAGCTTACGAGACGTTCGATACGTCTCGTCATCTCCGATATTAAAACGACCAAAAATCCGCTGAAATTGTCTATTCGAACATTATCCTAAAAAAAAATTGTATCGCTCAGTCGATTAAACGCAAAGAGTAAATATCACCGCGCGTTGGTTTCATTCGTCAGCCTGGTATTCGAATAAAATTCTCGCTCACGCCTGTACCCCGCGTTCGTTTCTTCAGACCACAGCGACCGCGAGATCTGTCGCTCCCGATCCTTTTTCTTCATACACGAGACACGGATAATTGTTTAATCGCACTTGCGCGACGACTAGAGCTCGAACGGGACCGAAGTTATGTCACGGGGCTCACGGAACGACTAGATTGAGTTATTATAACGGGCTCGCCTCTCGATTTCCTCGGCGCGAGTGCCGGTCTCGAGGATCGAGGCTGACTCGACGGAATTCGTCGTCGCAATACGTCTTGTTCCTATCCGTGAAAGCATCATGCCCCTTGATCGGAGATAACATCATCGTGAAATATCAAGTCGCCCTTTTAATCTTTGTTCGGATTCAATCGAGAGCCGTGTATCTGTCGATCGACTCGCATCCCGTCGAGTAATAATTTTCTTTCGATTTTTGACGGCGCGAAGCGTTTACGGTCGTTGTCTCGGAAACGTTCTCTGCGAGGATCAACGAGTATTTCTGTTTTCGGGATAGATACGAGCGAAATTGGTACGGATAACGAATTTCCAGTGTCGAATAGAAGACGAACAAGTTCCGATTCGTTAACGATAATCTGATGTACGAAATCAGAATAAGTTACGTATTGAACGAATGATTCTACAGTATCTGTTTCGAAATCACTTTCGGAACATGGAGATGTTACAACTGAATTGACGAGATAATGAGAGGTACGTACGAAAAGAATTTGCTAGAGATCGATATATAAAGAGATGTAACGAATGATTTCTTTTTATCGCAGTCTTTTGTTTGAAGAGATTCGCTACTTTGCGTATATTTAGTCAGCAATTTCAATAGAAATTTTATTGTTCGAGATCGCGAAGTAACCAAGACTTCGTATAAGTGATCATTAAGATGAGATACTACTCGTTAACGGTAAAAAACGTATTTATTGCACGTACGTAGTATGTTTAAACAAAAAATACTTGATTCGGAATTACGAGGCATTTATGTCCGTTGCGTCTTGTCTATTAGAAGCCAATTGAAAAGCGTGCTATCGACATGACTTCGTGCTTTTTGACCTATCGAAACAATACGCCTCGATTGTTCTCGCGAAATAAAAGGAAAGCCGATGGTCTTCGAGTCTGCGGGAGCCTTGATGAGGGCCCGGTACCGACTTTTGCGTTTAAATGGACGGAAACTATACAGGGTGAGTCGAAAGTTTCGATGCAAAATCTCCCGGGGTATTATTCAACTGGAATATAGGCACCGAAGCTTTCGCATATAATACTTTACTTATATTACTGTAACAAATACCATGAGTACTACAGGAAGCTTCGAGATTAGAGAAATTATTATCGCCCTGTACCGTATACTAGTTCAATTATACGAGTATCCTAAACAGAAGGATATCCTGTAGAAATAAAAGGTGCATCACGCCATGCACACGATGCATAAAGCCAAATGCAGATTGAAAAACCGAGGCTACCGAAGGCGCTGTGCTCGGAATGCTCGGACGTTGGGCATAGTTGGCACACACGGCGCTGCCCGTGGGTTGTTCCAGTCGTGCAACAGGTCTGACCCAACCACTAACTACTAACTGGATCTGTTGCTGTTACGTACCGAATGCGTACTATTAAGTAACGTACACGCAAGACAAAATTGTGCTCCTGCTAACAATTAACCATGACCACGAGTGCGAGTTCATTCTTCTCGTGTGCCAACAGTGGATACATTGTCGCACGCAAGCCTGGCTCTGCACGACACCCCAGAAATATGTGGACACTTCCTTGATAGAAATAGATATGTAATAAAAATTCCAAATTGCGAAGATAACGCAATACAATTCTGTCCATCCGTATCGGCATGATCCACTCTAATATACAATAGAAATACATTTATCCGAGTCGACGACGTCTCGGTACTTGGTTATCCACTTTGGCAACCTCCTGTAGGAAATATCCGGGGACTAATTTCGACCCTTTTTCGATTTTACAACTGATCTTTACTACTCGACTACTTTTGCTCGGTTCTCCTTGCACTCTAACGTTCATCCTCACGTTCGCTCGCCGTTTCTTGAATTCTCTCTCGCACTCACTCACTCACTCACTCACTCACTCACTCACTCACTCACTCACTCACTCACTCACTCACTCACTCACTCACTCACTCACTCACTCACTCACTCACTCACTCACTCACTCACTCACTCACTCACTCACTCACTCACTCACTCACTCACTCACTCACTCACTCACTCACTCACTCACTCACTCACTCACTCACTCACTCACTCACTCACTC
>NW_026534341.1:2680463-2701136 GCF_026225885.1 Hylaeus anthracinus
TCTCTCTCTCTCTCTCTCTCTCTCTCTCTCTCTCTCTCTCTCTCGCATTCTCTCTCTCTCTCTCCCTCTCTCTCTCTCACTCACTCTCTCTTTTGCGCACTCTCTCTCTCTCTCTCTCTCTCTCTCTCTCTCTCTCTCTCGCACTCTGTCTCCATCCTTGCCAATCATACACCCGTCGACAAACATTCCATCTATCGCGCTTGATTCGCGCTCTTCAACCATCCACCCATGCGCACCCAATTACGCGCCACATTTCTGCGGCTGGCGCGTAATTCGATCCCACACTCCTATTATCCGAACTCTGCTAACGCAACGTATCGCTTATGGAAACTCGCGAGCTCCGTTCATCCGAACCTGGTTGTCCCCGACCGATTCGGATAACCGTACAGTCTACATTTCTACCGTACATACATTTCTACCGTCTCCTGGCGAATGAAACCTCGAAACGAGCTCACAGCCGATGAAAAAGAGAGCACAGGAACGGGCGTTGGTCGAATTCCGCCCGAAAACGGTAAGGACTCGTTCGTAGTCGCGTTTAGCGGAGGGTTGACGGTGGCAGAGTCCCCCGGGGACCATGTGGCGGACGAGGATTGTCCGCACGTCTAGAGTTACCGAGTCTGGCCGGCCGCGAGGCCGCGGCACCAGAGTTAATTGGCTGGAAAACCTTGCTATCCGATACTCGACGCCCCGGCTACTGCCCCGAGATACGTAAGCGTGTGTAATCTGTATTTTCATCTGTACCGTCTATCGCGCGCCGCTGTTCGGGGCTTCTGTCGAGCTCTAACTGTACTCCGTGGAGCAGAACCCGAGGAGAAAAGCGCCCGCTCCTTTTCTCCCGTGTCTCGATTCCCTTCTGATCCGTGCCTCTCCGCGGCCTTCCATCTCCGTCTTTCTTTCCCTGTCGGGTCCAGGAAAGATAGGTATTGTTGCGGGTGGTCCGTGGTGCACATTGTCAGACCGGCCACCAGGTAGTGTGCAACGTTGCCGCTCGCAATGTTGCGAGCGTTGCTCTCCTCTCTATCCCCACGGCGCGCAGCCTCTTTCTTTCTCTCGCTTCTCGTCCTTTCCACCCCGCTTTATTTTCGTTTTATTCGCTCCGTTTCTCGCTCTTTCACGGCCGTCTTCCGTCTTCGTTTCGTTTACGCGCGATCACCGGACGTTACGACTACGCTCCGCGAAACACTCGCGCGTCGGGAGCCTTCCACGTTGCTCCTTCGCGCTTTCCTTCGCCTCCTCGGGCTCCCCTGCGCTTTGTCTCGACGCTTCTCGTCGTTCTGCTCGAGTTTTCGCGACCGGCACTTCTCTGGTCAGCTTTTCCCTTCGTTCCCATCGTCTGGGTTCGATCCTTTCCTTTCTACGTAGTCTCCCATGCCACTGCTGGCTTCCAAGTAATTCGGCATTGTTAACTAGGTATACCTGTGCGATAAAAATACATACACCGAAGAGTCTGTTCGCACGCCGGGTCTCAAACTTACAGTCTCTTTACGTTCAACGAGATTAAATCGCCCTCGTATGGCCAGTTTTAATCAAAACAGCGACACCAACCTGTATCGCCAGATGCAATCTTCTCGCGTGCAAACAGTAGGCACGTTTTGGTCAATATCTCTGGACTGGTTCATCCGAATATCACGAAATTTCGCATGGCGAATTCTGCGTATCGGACGTCGATGTCGTTGAATTTTCGAAAAGAAACGAACTACTTTTCCATTTCTTTAGTTTTCGTTTTCTGAAATTTTCGCAATAGCATCGCCAGCTCTTTTTTGGCTCCCTCGGTTCGGTTAAGCGGTGCACAGCAAGTCCGCGTGTACGACCCGCGGCCAGCTACTTATCATCGTCAAAGCCCACGCGGCCAATTTAAAACGCTCCGGCTGCCGTTCCAGCCCGCCGCCCTTTAACCAACGGAATCCATTACTTTTCTTGAAAATCGCAGACGGTATCGGCCTGAAATCGACGGGGCGGTTCGTAAACCTGTTAGAGCACAAACGGAAGGTCGAGTATCTCTAGCCGTGTTCCTCTTGTCGAAACTGCTCGACGCTGCTGACAGTAACGGGCTCTATACTAAATATCTGGCAATTTTTAATCGCGCTAATTAAAGTCTACGCGCGAACGGAATTCGAATAATCGTACATTGCGATTGATTTCGATAAAGTAATTCTAGATTAACCTACTGGGTAACGAATCACTGTATAATCATTACACCGTATGCGATAGTGTGTGCTCTTTTAGGAATTCGATGAGAGTAATAACTAGACTGCGGATTCTTTATGGAAAAGTAAAATCTTCGCGAACAGTGCCTAGAGAAATTTAACCTAAATAGCAATTTATTTTATTCTGCGAATATTATCATTCCAAATTACAACGTGAACTTTACTTTCAATCTTTTTTTTATATTCTTCGCATATTAGTTGCATTTTTCAGGTTCTTGTACGTTTAAATTTCTTATAAATGCATAAAGATCCGCAGTGTAGTAATAACACAGTTAGAGAAATAATCTCTATAATATTCTGTTGGATACGTTCCTATAGGACGTTCTTAGACGAACACCTGAAGTTCGAATCCTGAGATCATTGCTCCGACAGTCTCTCATCGAATTCCTGATTGGATATTATCATCTCATTATCGTCTCTATTATTATCATACTCATTTATTATTTGACTCGGATACACGTTCGTGAATAGCCAGCAATAATTTATGTCTTCAAAGGTAAAGTAAACGTACGACTGCAACCAACAAAATGTACAATCTAACCTGTAACTTTCGATAGTTTAATTTGCCCAACACCTACAGTTCGATGATACTCTCAAGGAAGAATCAAAAGGAAGATTTCAAAGAATTTCATCTTGACTCCATTTCACTCGCGGATCAAACTTTCAAGTACACATTTTTCAGTGAATTTTCTGCAACCAACAAAAAAGTACAATCCAACCTGTAACTTTCGATAGTTTAATTTGCCGAACACCTACAGTTCGACGATACTCTTGGAAGATTTCAAAGCATTTCATCACTCCAAATTTTGAAGTACAATTTTTGAGCGAATTTTTTGAGTATCTGCTAAACGAATAGAATCTCTCTAGGTTCTTTTTTTTTTTTTGTTGGAGTAATCTTTCATCGAGTTCTCGAAAGATCAGGCTAAACTTGCGGTTCACGTTTCCCAGGGGAAAGCGGAAGGTCAGAGGTCTGTGGTGTGGATCAGGGCAAGGCTGCAGGATCAGCTGAGTCAGCTGGGCTACTTCCTGCAGAGGCACGCAGGCAAGGTTCTCTTCCTCGCGATCATCGCTCTGGCTACGTTCTGCGTTGCCCTCAAGTCCGCTCAAGTTCACAGCAAGGTCGAGCAGCTCTGGGTTCAAGGTAAGTGCGTCATCGAAGTACCATACGAATAAGTGCCTTTCATGCTTTCATCTCTCAATAAATTCTATCGCCTGTGCGAACAAGTAATCCTCTATTTGTTTCTGTTTCTTTAAATTTTAATTAAATTAATTAAAACCACATCGACACAGGTCAAAACAATACGTTAGTAAAATTAATTCTCATTCAAAATAGCGGAGAAACATTTCAAATTCAAACTGCTCCCCCAAACAAATATTTGATTACTTATTTCCACATTTAGCCCGCTCAAAAATAATAAAATACGATCACTCTACGGTTTATTTACCGTGAAGTAAATCTTTAGAAAACGGATAATCGCAACAGTTTTGGAACGCGGCTGTCTCGAAACGATTCTCCCAACCTTTCTTCGGCGCCCGTTCCCGCTAAACAAGCTTTCGACCATTTATATTGCATCAAGTACCCGCGGTACCGATTATTGCCCAGGATTGATTATGCCTATACGAAGCCGAGTACGAAAGTGCAATTGATTGCGGCAGTTTGTTTCTTCCGTTGAGATTATACCGGGCAGCCTCGTAGCCGCAGAAATCGGAGGGTTTGATGAACGACCAAGGGACTTTGCAACCCGGCGATGTTCCGACAGCTCTCTTTGTAATACAGAAAGCACATCTGGTACGTAGAACGCGCTTTCTGCAAACCGTGGCGCACGGTGGATGCGGCAAGGTGTACGACATAGCCTGTGTGTTCACGGTGACAGGGACATTACTCTCTCGCTTTCAACGTTTTCCGCGTACCATCTCTCTCTTAAACGCTCAGAAAATTTGATTGCCCGAACACACACTCGGACACTCAATTTCTCGGACGTTATCCATCATTTCTCGTCAGCAGCTGCGAGTTAGGTACACGAGCCAGCAAGTAGCCAGGAATGCTAACAATCCATCTCTCGACTCGATCCTGGCTGATCAAATTGTTCGAGTAAAGTGTAATCGGCTTCCCAGGGTACGCAACAATTGCATTTCTCGTATTTGTTGAAAAGAGACTTGAAGATTTTCAATTTTCATCAAATACGCCATGGAATATTCGCGATTTTTGTACCTGCTCTTAGGGAATTTACTCTCTTTTTTTTTTTCTTCTTTTTTCTTTTTTTCTCACGAGTTTCGAAGCAATTCCCATGATTCGTTCGAAGGTAAAGTAAGCTGTGAGATGTAATCGAAGAGAAGTATAGAATAACGAAAGATCTCGAAAGAGGTGAAAGTGCAACGAAATTAGCGAGAATATATTTTGAGAATATATTTTGGGAATATATATTGGGAAATTTACGATCGCAGACAGAAAATCGATGTGACTTGGCGGCTAAAAAATAATGGAACTCTTAGATGTTGGAAGAAACTGAATTTTGTTGATATTTAATGCGAAAGAAAGTGTAATTGTTCTATTATCCGAGAGTTCCACTTTCGTCTCTCTATTAATTCGGATACGAGAGTCTCTACTGTAACAATAATTAGATAGAAACATTTCAAAGATCCGAAGCAACGAGAATATTGATAAACCAATAACTCTATTCCTCGATTCAGAAATAATCGAGCACCCCATTTAAATCTGACAAATATCTCTCGAGGTGTTACATTTTTCATTAACAAAATTCTACATCCTCTTCGTGCTCGAGGTCGTTCGAAATTCCCTAAATCCGTCGAAATTGGAATAGAAATCGCGCTCGAGAGCCGGACAGTTTCAGGTGAAAAAATACAAGCAGACGAAGAGAGACAGAGGGAGGCCAGAGAGGAGTGACAAAAGGAGGACAGAGAATTGAACGAAACTGCTTTACCCCCACGCTTGGCACGCCGTACATTAGTTTGCTCGATGGGTGGCCCTCTATATTTATCCGTGGTCCGAAACGCTAATTCGAACACCCCGTTGCTAACTTAAACTTCGAGCGAGCGAGCGAAATCGAAAGACTTCGTTGAATTCGTTAGTTCGTTACATTAACGGTGATGTATGTATCCCGAAGAGTTTCATTACAGGCGCATGATCGTGAGTATATCTAGTCACGGTACAATTAACTCCGTGAAGTATATCGTCAAAAATTTGCCACCGTGTTCTTTTAATTCCTCGAAGCATCGCCGTAATCATTCGCAGACGTACTTGAAATGTTTTCTATTTCGTCGCAGGACTAAGTAGATACTCCGCAAGAATAAAAGAAATCTTCCAAAGCAGAGAATTTTCTACGTGTAACTCTACTTCCATATTTTCTAACGAAAAACTATGACTGTATTTGGCTGATATTTGAAAACGAAAAGTAAAGAATTTATCGAAACGCCCTTTAAAATTCTATCGTTTACTAAATTCAAAACGGTGTGACGTATATATCCCCGGTTCTTAATTTTGAACGAAAGTATACACGATTACAATCAAACGTGAAAGATGGTGTAAAACGAGATCCTGAAGTTTCTTTTCATTTATTGCTTGCTATCGAGGACAACTGTTGCTTTTCACGAGAAGAGAGAAGCTGCATTACGGTTGTCCTAAGCTAACTGTTCCGAAGATTCTTTTCGTCTCGGTTCGCTTGGCACCGTGCTCGTCTCTCTAGGATCAAAGTTAAGGCCGTCGGATTTCCTCTAGACCGTGGAACAGTCTCAGTCAGCGAGATTACAGACCTTATCAACGTTTTATGAGATTTTAATGAGCAAACGAGTTTGCGCGGAATCGCTTAACGACGTTCGAGCCGCTGCGTAACGAGCACCGAGGCGTGAATCGAGCGTTTTTTTAAATGAAATTCCGACCAAATGTTGGCAAAATTTTGATCGGCATATACCAAATGTTATACGAGTGCGCGAAATTTATTTATTCGTAATCTCGAGCCACTTTTGGAGCTACAATTATCGCAATTAAGATTAGTATTTTTAATTCACAATTAAATACACATTTAAATACGCTTCCTTCGTACGGTGTTTGTTTCGAGGGAAATATACGTCATGCTCTTTCACGTATTTAAACACGGGAATTTATTTTCTCTCCGGCAATATTATTATACGAACTTTCAAGATTTTTGTATTTCATTGCGCGCCGTGCGCATTTCGTAGTTTCTCGCACCTTCGAATTTCCTACAAATGCATAAAAATCCTCACTCTAATTACAATAAATAACGCTTCCGATAAAACGCGACTAACACTGTTTTTTTATTATTACGCATTCGCGAGTTTCGGAGTACTGGTGGTTATTTTTTTGTTTATTTCCAATCATTAATTACTTTTTCTTCAAGTTGCGACCCGATACAACGGATCAGAAGGGATCCATTCGAAGGAACAGGGACACTCTCGTGGTACCGCGTGTATCGGTCGAAGTGTATCGCGGCGCGTATGAAAGCGTTCAAGGCTAATTAATACCATATCACGAGCGCGCAACGGCGTGCAGAAAAACCGACGAGCAATTTGCACCGCAGTGTCGCGGCTTTTTGCGATCACGAGTCGTTGTACGTTTAAATCCCCAACGCCTAGGAGCACGCGATCGAGTTTCAAATAAATTGCCTACGGTAATATTTGCGTAGGCGCGATCATTTTCACCTGAATAATTCCGGTGGATTTGTTACTTGCCACGAATGTTAAGCTTCGATTGACTTCGAAGATGCTATTCTATTGACACTTTTAGTTTCAAAGAAATGGATACAATAGATTTGGCTACGTGAAACCTAGTGGTGACTGACACTCACCTCTCGAGTGCAAAGGGTTAAGCTAGCATGGCCAAAACGTAACAGGTACAAAATTTCTTTGGTTGGTACAAATTAGCACAAAATTCAGTACTAAATGTACCCGCCTTGATTTTTCTATTTGTATCAATTTTTAACATTTTCGGCCATTAGCTTAACGTCGAGCTAGCAGCGCCACGATTTCCTTGAAAACGGTAACTGGTACAAAATTTCTTTGGTTGGTACAAATTAGCACAAAATTCAGTACTAAATGTATCCGCGTTCATTTTTCCATTTGTATCAATTTTTAACATTTCCGGCCATTAGCTTAACGTCGAGCTAGCAGCGCCACGATTTCCTTGAAAACGATATCTGCTACAAAATTTCTTTGGTTGGTACAAATTAGCACAAAATTCAGTACTAAATGTATCCGCGTTCATTTTTCCATTTGTATCAATTTTACCGCGTGGTCCTGCTAGCTTAATATTAACCTAGCAGCCTATTAACCTAGTCACCATTTCCTTGATAAGGAAATCCTTGATACGATACCAGGTACGAAATTCTTATTAGTGGTACAAATCGGTACAAAATAATTACTAATTATTCCACTCGGTCCGATATGATCCTTCTGATTCGCTCCTGCCTTAAGAGAGTCGTATTTACTACCGCCTTGCGCCTCTTAGACAGGGTTCACCGTACGTGCGAAAAATCAGCCGGATAAAAATATTTTCGCGTTCGGATCTGATAACTAGGGAGAGGTTGGGTCCGCGTGAGAAGTGGTCGGTGAACGATACCGCGGCGCAAGAAGAGGGCTTTCGAGATGGTGATTCGAGATGTGTGCATGCGTGGCGGGATATCAGTACCGGATATCCGTGAGGTGACTGCGGCGCGACTGCAGCTGGGATATGCGGGCGCAGTGTGCTCGCACGGACGGATCCGAGCGTGAAAGGAGCGCCTCGCGAGACGGAGACGCCGACGATTGCATCGGGAGACGGAATGGAATTTAACTTTACGACTTCACGGTGCGATTTGAGGATATTCCGGCAAGTCCTAGCGGGCATAAATTCTGCGAGCAAGGGAGATCGATAAACGTTGCTTTATGGTTCTTCTCGATCTCGCGAGGGGCGAGGGCCGGGGGAGAGTACGCGCGACTTACGAGCCGGGTAATCAAGAACTCGGAGGGTTTTTATTGGCGACGGGATCGCTTTTACGACTTCGCTTTTAATTGTTTGAAATTGTTCACATTTTACTCGCACCGAGATGCGGAGTGTTTCAACTCTTCGTGGGTGAATTTTTTTAGCAGATAACTTGCCGAGGCATTTACATCGATATTTTAAGTTGACAGCGCTGATAACCGTCGTCAATATTGTCGTTGGTTATCAGAGATATTACATAATTAAGACACGTGCGTCATCTTGTGGAAAAACATTAAAATTATTTGGTAAAATGGCGATGTATTCCCAAAAGGAAAAACCCTTTACATATTTTAGACCGATGATGTATACAATTTATGAATTGAACGAATCACAGAGTAATATAATTTGAATTAATTAATCAAATTAAAGTCACCGAGAATTTACAAATACTTCGACACAGGAACAGTAAGAAAGTTTCAATAAACCCACGCTCCATATGAACATTTGTGTCTGAGTCATTATGTAAATACTAGGACTAATTCTTAATCATAGACCGAACCAGAAACCGTTTGTGTAGAATGTTCCCATAACTCTTTGTTGTCCTTAATGAGAGATTAACAGATCGATCTTCCATCGATTTCTCGAGCAATCGATTGCACGAATTATCGACAAAAGTTCCACTGGATGTCGTAATTGCGTCGCCACGTCGAACGATTCTTAAACGAACAATTTTCTAACCGATGGAAGATCTCGCAGGATTCATTGCCTATCCTGCTATTTAGTTTCTCAGCTAGTTCGTTACATCGCTAAAGATAATTTTCTCTTCTCTGAAAACAGTACCCGGCCGTCGACCTACCGTAAGCGTTTTAATTATCGCTAAAGAAAGTCTCGGCGGGGCAGGAGGTTATTTAAAATCCCCGAAAAATCGCAAAAATGGTGTACTCGATCGCGAACGCCCCGGGAGCAGGTGGTTTCGTTTTTGCGAATCAAAAATGGAATGCGTCCACTTAATTCGGTCTCCTTTGCCCTTGTTTTCCATGGCGCGGTAGGTTCGGTAAACAGAGAGGGCTGGCACACGCGCCAATATCGTTCGTTCCTTTTCCACCATCTTTACTCTCCTTCTCTTCCTGAACATCCGTATACGGCGGAGGTGGTTTGGTCCAGAGTCTCGAGAGGGGAAGACAGACAATGCGGAGGAAGGAGATCGGAAGACCGTGAGTGGCTCCTTTTGCCTCACCTTTTCGGCGATAATACGTTCGTATAGGCCATTCCAAGAAACAGGAACTCACCTCCAATAACGTTCCATCATTGGCGACAATTCGGCAAGGGTCATCGAAATACTCGACGTTTTATTCTCGCGGACGCCATTTTCGTTGCGCAAAGGGATTCGAATAAAATGCAATAATAATGCAAATGCTCGTTTATTGGAAGAAATTAGACGTGGAGAGATCAAGTGTGCGGAGGAGGCGAGGTGCAACTTAATCTAATACTTAACAGCGACGAATAATAGTACTTTACCTTGGTGCAACAAGATTTGAAAAAGAAGATTTTATCGCAAGGGAATTTGTTTGGGTCGGTTGATCTGGTGCTGGTTGATCTCAAATCTATAGAAAGGATCTTCTTAACTCCAAGAAATACCTATAGAAATCTATCGTGTCGGATGTCTAGTTATAAAATTCTCAATCTGAAGAAACAAGCAAAACTTTTGATATACCTACAACTATGTTCAAGTTACCATCAGCCTAGATCACTTTAGAAAAATGATACCAATGTAGAAAATCCTCTTGCGAGCTACGTACTACTTCTATAATAAATAGACTTCCAATTAAACTGCTTCTAGTGTTAACATGTTTTCACGTTCTGCTGATCGATCCAATACCAGTAACAAGTCATACTTGCCAGCAGTGTGCAGATGTTACCATGAGCCTAGATTAGTGATGGACGTATCAGTGATGGACAAAACCCTAGACTTGGAATAAATCTGAAGTTTGCCGATACGTTTGTCTCGTTTCCTCTTTCGAACATTTTCCAACGAAGGAAGCGAGACGAACGCGTCGGCAATCTTCAGGTTTATTCGAAGCCTAGGGTTTTGCCCATCTCTGATTAATATCAAAGATAAAAAATCCTCTAAAAACTCCTCTTCTAAACTAAATACCGCTTCTAAATTCCGCTGTTAAGCGGGAAGATCTGCCAGCACATACCCGGCGAAACTTGGCACCGAAAGCATCAAACGAAATGGCCCGGAGCTCGAACAGCTCCGTTCTCCTGGAAATCAGCGTTTCAGCCAGCAAATGGACGGAAGTCCGTGGTTGCGGAGGCGGGGACGTATTCCCTCGTTAGAAAGGAAAAATCCCGTCGGGGAAAGATTGGCGTCGGGCTAGGAGTCGGAAGTGGCTAGGCACGGTCGTGTTCCTGGAACGACCTGTACCGTGGGCCAGGCGGCGCAAGGAGGCCGCCGCGGCGTTAGTACGACAAGGACAGATAGAGGACGAAGGCACGACCGTGCACGAGGGCCCAGCCGACTGCTTACATCTTCATTAGGCCCCCATGCCTCCGAGTGGGAGCGAGAGACGATGCCGATGGCTGGACGGAGACCGAGCCGGGAGAAGAAGAAAACGATGATGAAGAGGAAGAGGAGGACGTGGACCGAGAGACACTGGAGAGAGCGAAACGGAGGGATTCCGTAAGGCCGCAACGGGTATAAGAAAGTCAGAAGACCGTCGTCCAAAGACCCACCGGGAATCTGTTGTTGTTGCACCGACGGACGGACGAACGCCCGCGTAAACAGAGGATCTCATCTTCTGTTTACCGCGTTTATTATTGTTACCGGTTCACCACGCGGGACTCATCCAGACTCGTCGGACTCGTCTTCGTCCGGACTCTGTCAGGTATACGATGAATGGTTCCATGGTGGATCGTGCACTCCTGTCGATGCATCGAACGATTCCGAACGATTATCGTTCATCGACTCCCGATTCGGGGTAGCCAGGTTCAACGAACAGCTTCGTCGACGTCGTTTCCTGGAAACATATTCGACCGCAGGGATCATCCGAATGATTCTCGAAGCTGACGGAAGCTGGCTGATTCTCCAGCAGAGCGTGCACAGTGGTAACAGTCTAATCGAACGTTTCCTGTCCCGAGGATCTAGACCACGGAGACACTTTGCAGAAGAAACCCTGGACCCATCCGTCGGGACTTGTTCGTCCATCGAATGGAAGGACAGAGTTCTCCATTTATTGGGAACAGAAAGACCTATGGAGCGAGCAGAGGCACTTAGGCGTCTGTATCGTCGAAAAGTGGCAAAATTATAGCATACAACGGATCCTATTAAAAGGAAAGGGGACGGTTTGTTTATTATGAGCAAAAGGGCACTTTTTTCCATTCATTGAACCCATTGAAAAGACTACGAAACTTAAATACGACTTAAGACTTGTTCATATATTACATGAAAATGACAACTTTTCTGTGTCTTGAAAGCAAAAGGATACTTTCCATTCGTGGAAAGTAAGAAGACATTTATGCATTTAAAGTAGAGAAATATTTATCCGATCATAGAAAGTAGAAGTACTAGGACATCTATTAAGACTTGTTGAACGACCAGAAGACAAGACACTCGAGTCATCCATCGAAAAAGCAAAGGGACACTGGTCCATTCACTGAAAAGCATGAAGCCACGCGAATCAAGAAGACATTTCTTCGTTCAAAGCAGGACACTTATCCATCGAACGCAAAATAGACTCGTCCGTGCCCTAAACGCACGAATCCACCCCGAAGAAGACGCTTGTTTGTGCAAATAAAGCGAACACTCATTCATCCATGGAAAGCAAATGGACTCGTCCGTGCCCTAAACGCACGAATCCACCCCGAAGAAGACGCTTGTTCGTGCAAATAAAGCGAACACTCATTCATCCATCGAATGCAAAATGGGACTTGTTCATCCATGGAAAGCAAATGGACTCGTCCGTGCCCTAAACGCACGAATCCACCCCGAAGAAGACGCTTGTTCGTGCAAATAAAGCGAACACTCATTCATCCATCGAATATACAAAGGCACTTAACCATCCATCGAATGCAAGAAAACGCTCGAGTCAGGCATCAAAGCCGAACGGAACACGCGTCTATCCATGGGAAGCAAAAGGACACTGGTCCATTGATTAAAGCACGAAGCCATCCGAGGCAAGAAGACGCTAATGCCATGCACCGATCGCAAAAAGACGCGGTTCGATCGTTGGCGTAATTTTCGTTGCGAAAGAAACAAGTCGTACGAGTCGAATGAGAGCCGCTGGGATTGGATGGGGCTCGGTTCCGGTGAATGGTCGCGGTGGGTGGCCCGGTGGGCTCTCTGTGTGCGCCAAGCCAACCCAGCCAGCCAACCAGCGGTGGGCCTGCGTGCCTGAGCGATTGAGCCAAGTCTCAGCTCCTCCGTGAGCCTCGGAGAGCTAAGCCTGCTTCGAAGGGGCCCCCTTCGTTTTCTTCTCTCGTCTTCCTCCTCTCTCCTTGCTATTTAGTGCTCCGACTCCCTCAAAACTCCGTCAGGAACAGTCAGGAAAGGGGCCACGAGGGTTTCTACGCCAAGTAGCCTTAGACCCACCTTTATGTGGGCCCTCTGGCCGCCGGCCCGGGTTCCCGGGCCCTTTCCTTTCTCCATCTCTCGCGCGCCAATACCTCTACTATCCGTCCGGTGGGCATCAACCCCGAAAGTTTATCCGCGAGACCTACGATAATGAAGCCACCGGGGACAGCGTTTTATAGACCAGCTTTCGCGAGTGTAATTGGATGTATCGGTGCGCCGCTCGACGATGGGACTTCTTTTATTTCCCCGTGGTTCCTGTTAATGCCGTGTACCGCTCCCCCCGTAAATCCGCTTTTATTGACTCGACCGGCCGTGAGATCCACCTCGAGATTCGAGACACGATTTTTCTAGGGTTACCGACATTTATTGAACCTCGAATCTTTCATGGCCGCTGCGGTAGGTGCTAACGGGGTTATTGGCGGAATTGCCGCGTCAATTACGCCTTTTCCCGGGTGTCCCGGTCTCGTTTTTCTTATTAACAGTAGCCTCGCAGAGGTTCGGAATGTTTTCGTTGTACTTCTTCTTACGTTTCTTTTCTCAGAATTTGTTGCATTTTAGATAGTACTCGTGTCGAAGAAACAACTCATACGTTGAATTTAAATACGTATTTAATTTTTATATTCGCGTCAAATTACATCGTGAACGTAATTTAGACGTATGTTTCTACATCTCTCTGCACATAAATAAAATCTGCTATAGTTATCTGCATAAGTGGTGGAAGAAAGATGTAGACGGTTCAGATTCGAATTCAATTGTATCGTAAACGTGACTTAGATCAACGCTTGTACATCTCTCTGCGAACAAAAGTCAGCATAAGTGCTCGACGAAAGATGCAGATGGTTATTTAGAAAATAAGTCGCCGCAACGAGCGCAGTCGGTGATCTAGTTTCTGCTATATCACGCCTCGCTCGGAAAAACTCCCGAGCACCCTTGGCGCAGCATCCTTGGACAGCAGAGGGAGATCCAAGGAGCACGTGGTTCTTATATTTTCACACGCCGTAAAGCTGTCCACACGTGCGTTTCCACGACGGTGACAGACGTTCGATCTCCCTGGTCCCTCCGGGGTTCGGCTTCCGAAACGGAAGAACCCACTTTCCGGAACTTATTCGTAAAGTGTCGGACGAGACCGTTTCGCGGAACGTTTATTTAGCGACAGATGGCGGCCACTGGTGCTGGCGCGTACAATGCTTTTCAATGGTGCGTGCGAACGCTGCGCACAAAAGTACCAAATCGAAGACGATGCGTGACTCACGCGTTCAAACGCACTTTATGGGGTGGGGGGCACTTTTAGGACGACCTTGACGAATTAAAAGGAAAACCACCGAACGTGGAAAAGAATTAACGCCGTACGGATGCGTATCTGTATTAATCTAAACGCTGAATTCTGCTCGTGATTGTAACAACAAATATCAGCCTATGAATACAGAAAATTCAATGGTTTCGTTGTAACTAGACCGCGGATGTTTTTATGCAGACTCGTGTTTCTGTGTATACAGATACGAAGCCAGAAACGTAAATTAAAGTATTTCTCTACTTACTTTTCGTACTTTATACATCTGTATGTATTTGTACACGTCAGTCTGTATTGTTCTATATTTACGCTCGTCCGATTCGCATAAATATCTTCGGTTCAAGCGTAACGAACGCGTTTTGTAACTTCGAATCAGCATTACTCGGAACGTTTACGCTCGCGTATGTAATAGACAAGTACGAAATTCCATAAGGACGAAAGATAATCACGTATATCGCGTTCCAGAAAGTTATGGCCAAACGATGACATTGATTGGGGCCTCTCCCTCCCTCCCCCTTTGCTTACCTGCATTCTAACGAAGTCCACTTCTGTCTGAATTTATACGAGTGCAACTAAACTACATGTACAACGTACCGTAAAATTTAGAAAAACTGGGAACTAAATTTAAGACCGCGCCTTAAACTTTTATCGCGTGATGGGATCATGAAGGTGCTATTTACTGGGATCTCTCGTGGTCCAACGAAGCCATCGAGTCTGGGGGAATAATTAAAAGCTCTGCAGCCCGCGAACGAGAAGGAAGCGTTTGACGTGACAGCGGGGGTTACAAAGAAATCACCAAAGAAAATTACGTCACCTTATTCGCCACGCGCGAGTACGTTCACAGCAGAGGACACTCGTTAATTCTTTAACCAAACGGATAGAAAGTCCCGCGAAAGCGGCGCGGTAAAGGTGGCGCGGTGAAGGTGGCGCGCTCGTTTCATAAATGGAAAAGAATCGTCGAGGACCGTTTTACTCTATCGGAAAACACGAAGTAAAATATATAAACCACGTACTTCGAACGAGACCCAGCCAACGCGATTTCGCTCGTGAAATCCGTACGACAGGTTTGACCAATTTGCGGAGCAAGCGGCCACCACGTACCGCGAACCCCGAAAACGGCTCGAGACACTTTCCAGGAAGACACAGATATCGTTAGAGGGAAAGGTGGTCCCAAATCCCGAGAGATCCCATCACGCGTCCAGTACAGCGGATCATTCCGGCTTTTAGACAAGCGTCCCGTGGACGACGGAGACGAGCATTTGGCTAGTAGTATCGCGAAATTAACGTATAACCGGTAATTGGACGGAATATCGCCTTTAACGATTCGACGGTCGTGTCCTACCTTGTCCGGCTTAACAGCCTTCTCGTTTGAAATTTAAGGAGGAGAACTTAAGGAGGGCTGCCACCATCGTTGCTTCTGCTCCTGCCGAGGCATTTAAGGACGAAGCACGAGAACCACGAAAAGGGGGTGGGAGTGATCTTCTCTCCCTCCTCTCCGTCCCTCTCTCTCCTCTCTTCTCTGTCCGTCTCACCTTATCCCCGTGGCGTTTCGGTGTTTCTGTTGCACGAGCAAAGGGCCGCCTCGTTGCACCTGCTCTCCCTTCGCAGTACGTCGTATGTTCGCTCGTAGTGGAAGAAGGAACACGCGCGCGTTCGGTTCTTCTTTCTTTTCTCCGGCTTCCTTTCCACTCTTTTCCCCCTTTTCTTTCGAGTCTTCTGTTGATCCAAGACTCGCTCAACGTCCGGCAGCCTCTTCCCTTGGGGCGAGCATCGAATTATCGTTAAACGTTGGTTCTTCCTCGGCGTCCCGTTCGTTGGACGCGGAGGACTGTCGCATGCGACAGAACTAGACCGTTTTATTCCCGGGCGGGGATACTTGGTCAAGCTTCTTCCGTAATTATTTCGCGGTCCGTGCTATTCGAAAACGATTATTAGCTAGAAAGTGCGCGCTCGTTTAGTTCGATGGAATCGTCGCGCTAACGGACGGCGCATGTTTAGTTGTTGACGATCCTCCGAGTAGACTGTGCAAGTCTTTCCAAGGGGGATGTGAAGATTTTTTTAGGATATGGTACAGGATAGATTCTGAGGTAGAGTTTTCAAACACGTAGGTTTCCTTACGTAAGTTTCCGGTAAGTTTTCTGTTCTAACGGCGTGGAAAAGCGAGCAAATATATTTGGCGATCGTTAAATGTATACGTCCTGGACGACCGTGTTGTATTAGGTTGTACCGAAAGTTTCTTTCGTGACTTGCGTTCAGTTATTTTTGTCCGGCAGTGTTTATATGAATGACGAACTAATTCGTTAGATGTCAACGTCGTAACAGTAACGGAGCAAAATGAATCGCACGCAATTCGATAATGTAACATTGGACATAAAATATTGTCTATTAAAATATTACTTATTAATGGAATAGAACGTAGTGCATGAATGTATCACAGCAGAGTCATATTGGACTTGGAATATCGCTGATTTGGTCTTGCCAATTTAAGAGAGGTTCGTGAGCCTATAATTTAAGAGCCACTTGGAGGTTGCGTATCGTATCGTGAACAAACTCGTAGGAAACGTACAGGGAGCCTCTAGGGTGTTAAATGTTCTAAACGAACGCGTAACAGAACTACAGGGATCCGCTAGGAATGCTAGTCGTGGTCCCCTAACGTTATACCATACGTATCAAACCGTAAGAGCGTATTAGCACAGGTTCACCTGAAACCAAGAATTCAAATGTTCACCAGTCCCTGACAAGAAACTCGAGTACAAACTAACAGGGTACATTGAATACCAACGTCCTTGGCCCTCATGCGTCTCAAAGACTCCCTAGTCTACGTAAACTAGAATGCCCTGGAGTAACGCCTGACAGTAAATTCGTGTACTCTGATCTTCCTTCTCTGGATTCCTTTGATTAACAACAATCGGACCCGTTCGTCCCAAGACCTGCGACGCCTGCTCTGTTTACATCCGCGAATCGGTGTCGATACAGTGTCGTCTCAATTTTCGTGGAAATTACGGTCGCGTCACCGTAACGTCCCGCCGCGAGATCAACGTCCTTATCCGTTGCGTTCGCGTTTCTACCTGAAGGGGTCGGAGTGTCGAGCGTGTACGTCTCTCGGTACGTATCGCAACGGTACGAATCGTTCTGGTCGTGTGGTGCCACGGACGCTGGCTGAATGAGACAGTCGACGAAGCTAAAAGACGCGGCCATTCAAAGGTGTCCCGGAGGGACGAAGACCGAGGCGGATTCTTACGAGGTACGATCACGGTAGCCGGAAGGGTGCAGATGGAACGGGAACGCGTCTCGCCCCCGTGAACCAAACAGAGACGGAGAAATAATTACAGAGACTACCCGCCGATAAATCAAGATGCGTCCCTCCCTGCCTTTCTCTGCCTCCCAAGGGTCTCTCTCTCTCTCTCTCTCTCTCTCTCTCTCTCTCTCTCTCTGCTGAATCACGGGAGGAGTCTGTCCTCCTCGCTCGTATATCCTCCCCGTATCTCTCCGTCTTCGTCTCACATCGCCGATCTCCTCTCTCGTCGTCTCTGTCGCGCTTTCCTCCGTTAAGACGCATGTTTCTTGCTACGTAGAGCGTAGAGAGTAGTGTCTTTATCGCGCTGGATGGTCCGGCGCATTCTACAGGTCGATTCATCTTTCGAACTAGGATCGTTTGGTGACGCGCCGGTTTCACGTGGGCGGCGCACGAGTGGCTGAGAAACTCGTTGCAAGTGATTCCGCCCGTAAGGAAACGGTCCCCGTGTCGCCCCGAGGGCGCGGTATTAGTCGTTGGCGGCCACAGTTTACCTCGTTTTGTCCGACAAGTATGACTCGCTCTTTACGCCGCGTGCTAGGCAACTTTTACACCCCTGCTCGCGTATAGGGTGTCTCGCGACGAGTGCTACAAACCAGGCGCAAATGATTCTACGTGCAAAAATTAGTCCGTGATGCGCAGTGGCACTTTTTTCCTCGAGGCTCCAGTTCCGAGAAAATCGAGGCTGAAACCGCTCGGAGCACGCACGCCGCGATAACTTTTAACTGCGTTTCTGCGCTTGAGGCTTCGCGATTAGTTTCGGGATAAGCAGGTGGTTCTAGGTGGAAAATTGGGTCCAAAATGTGGAGTAACATTTCTTTGCCAGAGGTTTTGGGTCTGGGAAGATTCAGTTTGAAACTGTTTGGGGGCACGCGTGGCTGCGATGAGTCTCGAACGGGTTTATTCGTGTTGGTGTTCGTTTACAGGACGTGTAAATATAGTATTTACGTGTTGATTAATATTTAAATACGATGATAATGATATCAGATATTCTGATGGGGAGTATGGTTAGCCGAGCTTTAGGAGAACATCCCTCGAATATGCATATATTGAAAGTTTGCTTTCTCGAGAATGGAGCATCATACAAAGAAAAATGTTATTTCACGGGTTTCGTTCATTTTTGCGTGTATTGTTCGACAGAGTAAACGAAATATGGAAGAGAGTTGGTTATTTAAGAAAGTAAAAATGGAAAATGCGTTGAAATCTGCGTAATAATTCTGCATGTGATTGAGCGTAGCAATAAAATAAATAAATTCGTACCACGATTCTAGTCCGCAGTCGCTTACTTTAACGTGGTCGTGTGTATCGTGAAACGTTAAAAATCATTTTTCTTCGACTTTCTCGCGTCCATGTTTAGGATGATCAATAGTTTCCGGAAGGCCAGCTTGTGTTGTCACTCCGAAAAAAAATATATAGCGGTTTTCGACATTCCACCGGGTGAACAAGGGGAACAAAAGAGGAAGAGGGGAAGGAAAAGGTCGAACGTGCGCAATCAGGTTCCCTTCTTCTTCACGCCACCTTCATTACTGTTCGTCCCTCGAGGTTTACGGTCAGGGTATCTGTCCCTGTTACCCAGGTCGGTCACGATGACCCTTCTGTGTCTCGGAACAGTATCTTTTCCTCCCAGCATCCACGAACAGCTCCCCCTAGAAACTGTATTACATAATCCTTAATAACGACTTTCATTAACTCGCGTCACGATACGCGCCCATTACATAAACAGTTCGTAGATTCCGAGCCTAGATTAATACAGGCAATTATTTCTGATTAATTATCCGCCTCGTTACCTGGTAACAATTCCACCGTTTCCGAGTCTTTTTCTAATCAACGATTTAATTGGATACACCGGGTTAGCATGCTTAGATTTATGACATCAGATTCGTTAAAAATTACGGATTTACGCGCTCGTTATTGTCGCGTTCATGTTCTCATTTCTCATCCGTGCCGTGTCGAATCCGTTGGATTTTACTTTGCATAAGAATGCAACGTTTCGGACTATGTAGAAGTACGTGGTTGTCGTGTATTTGTAATATAAATGATGGTAGATTAGTTAAGAAATACTGTTTAATGAATCATTCATAGAACTCGAACAACATGGAAGAATACGAGTCCGATGGGAGAACCAAGGAAAAGTATAATTATATGTTAGGAAAGGATTTGTTTTTTAAATAGCAAATACACTCGTTAGTACAGAGTAGAAGTTATTTATTTAAGTTCCTTTAATTGTGTCCTGTATGCTAATACAGGAACACAATACTAAATATAAGAATATAATGTTTACATTGCTCAAGAAAAACATGGAAATAGGGTATCGCCAAAAATGTTCATAGAGATTCCCCAGCTCCAACTTTACCCTACCATGAAGTCCAAACTTTTGGGATTTATCAGCATCTCCCTGAGATCTTCAAGTAATAAAAATTAAGCAACATGCTAACCAATCCGAGGAACTCAAATATAAGAATATAATGTTTACATTGCTCAAGAAAGTAATCCAGTATCACCAAAAATGTTCATAGAGATTCCCCAGCTCCAACTTTACCCTACCACGAAGTCCAAACTTTTGAGATTTATGAGCGTCTCCCTGAGATCTTCAAGTAACTCCCCCCAAGGAAAAATCGCCTTTCTCGGAAAGCCTGGCTACGAAAGAAACGAAACAACAGAGTATATACGAATCGAAGAGCTCCTCGGCCTAATAAACATGTTCCAGAATTTCGGTGGTTGCAGGGACGGTGGAAGACGGTTCGAAATTTCCCGAGAGAGATCACAGTAACCCAGGTCGTTGTTTCTTCGCGCCGCCCTCGTTATTGTTCGTCCTTCGAGGTTTACGATCACGGTATTCGTCCCTGTCCTTCAGATTGGTCACGATCGAGGCCCGTACGTTCGTTTCCACTCGTACATCCCTGAATATCAGCTCGAAGGACCGCCCGTTGACTGTTCCAGGTGGTTCTCCGTCGGCGGGCGGGTCCGGTTTCGCTGACAATCCCGTTTCGAACAGCTCCGTGTCGCCCAAGGTTGAGAACCGTCTTGATAGCGGGCAACACGGGTGGTCTCCGGAGGCCATGCCGTGGCGGAACGAGCAAATACGCCGTCGGCATTTTTGACGGTGAAATCTGACTAGGTGGGATCCCGACGTACCCCGTGTCAGACGTCATTCCCGTGCCCTTCCTGCGTTACTTTCTGATGAATATACGCATCTTCGGTTTGCGCTTTCGGCCCAGCCCAGAACACCCTCTCCTGGCTCACCGCTTTGCCAACTTCTTCTTACCTACGGCATCGTTCCTCTGGACCTCGAAATATTTCGAGTTTTCGGAATAATTAAGACAACGGTTTCATTGCGTTTCGAGCATTCTATTTTTGGCGCTTTTTTTTTTT
>NW_026534341.1:2701146-2745668 GCF_026225885.1 Hylaeus anthracinus
TCACCATACGCTGTCTATCCTTAACCGCTTCGTATTATACATAAATTGCGAATGATGCAGAAATTCTGAATTCATGGAGCATGATTAACGTGTGCGCTTTTGTTTTAACTAACAGAATTGTAGCGGATCAGATACAAGTGGGTCTAGTCGAATGTCACCAGTGACGCCAACATCTCATATCACAACTAAGGTCACTGCAACGGCTAACATAAAGGTTGAAGTCCACACACCGTTATCCAGTGAGTGTTTACCCTAATATTTTGATACATCGACTGCAACACTCGGCTGAATAAGTAACCCGTAACTGGTATATCTAAAAAATAGATCGGATTAGATACTAATTAATATTTCAGATACTTGAACAAAATTATCAACTTCTAAACGAGTAGAAAAAGAAATTATCAAATTTAACTATAAAGTTTTTAAAGCACATGACATTTGTTACCTTCATTGACAAACTAATACAAACTTGCAATATACTTATATTATCTCAATTAAACAGAACTTTAATCTCATGGTTCCAGGATGATGAACCCAAAGACGTATACTTAAAATTAATTCAAATTGTTTAAATTACTCGTGTAAACTCAGTATGATAACTTCTTTCTTTACAAATAATTTTCTTTGGGACAAATAACTTCTCCGCCACCGAGATACACCAGTTACATGTTAATACGATTAACCTAGCAGCAGTGTTTATTAAACTCTGTCCTATAGTACCGCACAGTATACTAATTTCTACGTGAAATTATTGTAGGTACAGTGGATCGCAGCGAAAAATGCAGGCACACGACTTCCAGTAGCCGAAGGAGCTCGCGCTGCAGTGCGAACGTTAATGCTGGGGAGTCTTCCGGTTCCAGTTCTGAACCGGATTCAGACTCTAACCAACACAAACACTAATGATAAGTACCGGGGGGACCGGCAGCTGCTGCTCAAGTACCATGCAAAACGGGAACATACAGAAGGCTGACTAGGATAGATTTATACTTTTTTTTTTTTTCTTCTTTCCTTTAGTAAGCGATGCGCGGGTATATACATTTTATGAATACTGACAAGCACTATTCAAGGTAAGTTAACAAGTCTAAAGCTCCGACATAATAGTTTAGCTTCTACGTATCTGATATGCAAAACAAAAACTACTCACTGCCCATATTTTAACACTTCAACTACTATTTTAGAAACAGTTTACAACTTAGAAGAGAACTATCTACATTAGTTTATATTATCTAGGCTGACGTTAACGTGTGCGTACTGTTACTAGGTATATCAAAAGGCTTGTCTGTTTTCTCAAATTGTACATAGACAGTCCAGCACAGTTATTAAGTATTAGTAGATAGACTAAATAGCGTATAAAGCGTTAACCTCTTCATGCGCGAACATTATTCCTTTTTTTTTTTTTTTTTTTAATGCACATCAGTTTATTTTATTGAGAAATATTAAAAAATAATCCACAAAAACGAAAATGCATAGTTGATATCGTAATAAAAATGTACATTGTCTGAAACTGATGTGCTTGAAGAATGATATAGAGCATGAATAGGTTAATGAAAAATTGAGAACGAATCTTGAATAGCGCCGGAAAAACAAAAATTCCCTGCGAGAAGCTAACGATCCGAGTTTATCAAGTACTCGCGCATCGCTAATAATGCAACGTGCTTATTTGAATTTTAAAACAAAAGTATTATGACTCAGAAATATTTCTTTATGCTCACTCACCGAACGAATACGTGCAGTGAACACGTTGTATATAAATGTTCTCAAAGACGCATTTATATTTATATCATACATTCATCGCAAAGTAGGAATGGAATGTGTCTCTTTTTGTCCCGTTCATGCATTTATTGAATGTACGATAAAATTATTGGGATAAATGAAACGTGCGATATTTTTAACGAATCGACTTAAGAGCACGTCAAAGAAGATGCTTTACTATGCTCTGTGGTATACGACAGTTTCCATGAAACTATAAGGATATTATTTAGCAAAGTAGAAAAATTTTAATTATCTGTTCTACAACTGTTAATAAATACGGCGACGAAGATGAAGAAATGCAAGAGAGATTCGTACGATTGTATAATATTTTCTAAGAAATTGTTCGGTCCGTGGAACGAAATAAATATATAGGTATTAACATTTTCATTGAAATGTTAAGTTTATTGAAAAATACGAAACTTTATCGAAACGTTTTCTTTTGGAAAATACGAATAGCATTGTACGCATAATGTGTGCACTGAGGTTTTCGCGAACGATGAACGCATCCATGTTTCAGCGAATTAAAATGCATTTACTAAAACATTCGTACCTATTTTCGGTACTTGAATGGCGGAAGGTTTGCAGATTACGTTAACGTAATACTGTTAGAGAGATAACTTCTTCTACTTTAGAAGTAATTACGAAAATGTAGACTTTTTGCGACATTTTTTGTAATGACTACAATGTGGTGCCTTGAGAAAAAGATTATAAAATTTGAATAACTACTATTTATTATATGCTAACAGTTAACATGCAGTGTGTATATGACTCGAGCGATATTGAATCTAAAATCTATTTATTATTTATTTTATATCTTCACTTTGATATCACGACTATTTAAAGCGATACGTTTTTGTACAATGCCTATTTTATATGATAATTTGTAAAGATACTTAATTATTTATGTCACGCTATATAATATTTTTATATAAAATCGTTACTTAATTTAATAAAGTAAGTCAATCTATCTGACTCGTACCTCTAATGTAAAAAGGTGTAATATATTATTTTACAGCTAATATCTACAAGTATATTTTGATAAGTACGACAGAAGTATGTACAATAAGAAAAGTATTTTTATGTCAAGTCAATTTGTATAAGATACACTTAACACGTTAAACGCCGCATGCGCCACCAATGTGGGTTTTATTCTACAGTATGTAGTTTCACTATTCGTATCATTATTTGCAATTTTTTGGTTTCGAAATAAAGTTCAACCTTTTTTCGTTAGATAATTAATATTTAAAGAAACATTTATAAGACAGCATTCGTTATGTTTTCGTTCAAAACTCGATATACTTTAAATCTTACGTCTTGTAATTCCCGCAAAACATATTTTGTTTTGTGGCCTTCTGTGTCAACTAGGTAGTGCTTTATTTCAAGGTTTTCACTCTACGAGATTACATAGAAAATTGCTGCTGACGTTCAACGTGTTATCGAAGAAGTTTCGCTATAATAGATGTGGAATTTTTATACTAAAAGTATATAAGAGAACAAATAGTCAATGTACCTCCACTGTACATGCCAAATTTTATTATTATTTATCTGATCGTACCAATCGTGGTAAAAATTTGTGTGCCTTCAAAACATATCTTGAAACGTAAAGCCAGTAATTTTTCCTGATGCTAAGTTTCGATCGGAGGTGTAAAAATTACGTTACTATTACTTTTAATTTCGTAGTGGCTAATTATTTTTATGTACTGAATATAGAAGCAATTAATTGTATGATTTATAATATGTATTTGTACATAAATATAATGATGATATTATAATAATCTGAAGTGCGTTTAAATTTTTGACTGAAAGCCTCATCCTTCTATCTCGAAAATACTTTATTAAATTTTATAATCATTTTCTTACCGATTGTACTACGTAAAATTATTTTTAAATTAAAAAGATATCAAAGAGTTAGTAAGTAATAGACTCGTAATTGTTGATTTGTACAGTAATAAATGACTGATATTAAATTTTTTAAATAAATAAAAATAAATAAACATGTAGCGCCATCTTTCGGTAAACTGTCCAAGTTTGTCGCGAAATAGTTTCTACTTTGCGCCGCTAGATGGCCTTGCGACACTTGTTTTTACAATGCATCATATATCAAAGTTATTACATAAAATTATTTCGATTCTTCTTATCATCATCCTGTCTTACATAATTCTTGCATTGTCCGAATACTGTTTACAATATCTTTTGACTTTCATATCTGTTGTGACCTGCTGACCTTCCTATAGCTCGGGTACCTCGGGATCGCCAAACCCATACCGTCTCGTCCTTCTAACACAATCTAACATCTTCTTTACACTTCCTGACATTTCCTGACAGCTCCTAATACACACTAACAACTCCTACCACCCTCTAACACCTTCAAACACTCTCTATCGTCTCCAAACACCCGCTAACACCTCCCAAACACCCCTAATATCTCTTAACAACTCCTAAGGGCTCCAGACAGTTCCCTTAATTCCCTTTCAATTTCTAGAATGTTTCCTATTAATTTCCCTTCTTTCCCTGACACATCTCTTCGCTGTTCACGAGATCCGGATACAATAGGTAAGTTTCGAGCCAGAATAAAAATTATGATAAAAATTCTCGATCAACACGTTCTGCTAATACAAGAGGTAAGACAAATCGATATTCAATTAAAAGTCATGTCAAATTTTTATTCTGGTATCAGGCGAACATGATATGCGAAGAGGTGGCACGTTTGCGCCTACAGACAGGCAACCGGTCCGACAGATCTGTCAGTACAGGTTGCCTAATTCGAGGGGCTAATTTTCTGTACGTTTCGTTCATGGCCACTTGTGCGAAGAGGTGGCACGTTTGCGCCTACAGACAGGCAACCGGTCCGACAGATCTGTCAGTACAGGTTGCCTAATTCGAGGGGCTAATTTTCTGTACGTTTTGTTCATGGGCACCTGTGCGAAGAGGTGGCACGTTTGCGCCTACAGACAGGCAACCGGTCCGACAGATCTGTCAGTACAGGTTGCCTAATTCGAGGGGCTAATTTTCTGTAAGTTTCGTTCATGGGCACCCGTGCGGAGAGGTGGCACGTTTGCGCCTACAGACAGGCAACCGGTCCGACAGATCTGTCAGTACAGGTTGCCTAATTCGAGGGGCTAATTTTCTGTACGTTTCGTTCATGGGCACCTGTGCGAAGTGGTGGCACGAGAAATACACGGTACGTAAATTCTGAGGAAATTTTACATTTTAGTATCAGGAGAACATGATATTCAAAGAAGTAGCATAACTTTTAATTAAATATCGATACTTACCTCGTACTTACCTTGTATCAGGAGAACGTAATGAGCGAGTAGGTATCATAATTTTTATCTTCTACTCGATACTTACCTCTTGTATCAGGAGAACGTAACGTGGGAGTTTGTAACATAATTTTTATTTTTTGCTTGAAACTTACCTTTTGTATGAGGAGATCATGATGAACGAGGAGGTGGCACTAATCGACTTTGGCTCGAATTTTACTTTGATTATTTTTTACTTGAAATAAATGAATTGACCAAACTATGGGCATTCTGTTTTCTTTCTCAATCTACACGGCTTTCCATACAAAAGCCCTTTTCCATGTAAATTACAGATAACTAAAGAAGTACATACACTTAAATTCTGGCGCGTTAGAAACAGATGACGTCATCAATTGACCATCGGAAGATGGCTAACCAGAGGTCATTTCCCCCATCATTCTGGGTTTTACCGTGCCCCCCCCCCCTCGTCTCTTGGCTTCGACCATGCAACGACCTTCATATCTGTGGTATGCAGCATTTCGATGCATCGAACCGTTAGCACCAGAGGGCCTCGTCCTTCTATTCCGCACAGGTTGCATTCTTAGAGACCGTCGGCGATTGGTGCACTTGATGCTTCTCAGCCAATCGGTTCTCGCGCTGTTATCAATATCGTTCGAAAAGACTTTGTCCGTGGTGGTCGCGCGAGTACGTAATCTCACGCGATACGTATGTGCCGAAATCACCGCACCTGTTTCTGTCCAGGTCGGAGTGGAAAGACATAAACAATATATTCGCCAATGCTAGGGTTCTTGCAAACAATGCACTTGCCCAAACTGGTGAATCATCTGCGGAGCCGCAGCACCTACGTGAAATTTCTTATCCGACTGTATACCGTGACAGTCGGCTGCGAATAAGGCAGTGCGCTATGTCAGCCTGAGGGCTCCCAGAGAGGAGCAAATTGCAGTCGTATCGAGCGAGTAATTGTCATTCGTTGAAAAATCGGCGTGCAAGCATACGGGGCCCTTGGTATCGTCTAGTCAACACGGCCGGTTGTTAATTTTCATTTCTAACGGAGAATTACATAATGTACGTTCATGAGTCACAGAGTGTATAGGGAGGACGTGGAAACGTCAAAATTGTGCTGCTCCGATTTTCTTGCGTTTTAGGTACGGTAAACAAATACTGATCCGTCCGGTTCTTTGTTCGATCTTAATTGGATCGTCCGCGTACGACAATCTAATGACATCAGATCACTTGAGCGTATATAATACAATCATCAAGTACTGCTCCGTCCAATGTCGGTCGTTGCAATGTGCTGCCATTAGAAATTTTTCAACGAGTACGTTCTCGTGTTAGATCTTTGTAAGCAGTATTTAAGTATTCTGGGAACGATACCGAAACTATCGCTGTCGTTTGTCTCGTTAAGTAACCGGTGTTACAGGCATCGTTGCATTCGATAATGCTGTCCGAAATTTTCGCAAATCATGAGCATTAAAGGATGGCAAATTCGGTGTAGCAGATTCCTCAAGGTTAAATGACTTAACAGAAAAATATAAACGCGACAATGTTTTCTCATGTATTGAACTATAACGTGAATTCATAACAGATTGAGTCAATCAAAATTTGGCCTCATCGAGAGCATTTTCTTAATTGAGTTTTACACATCATTTCGGGGTTCCTTCTTTTCTCTATCAGACGATGCAAATGTGCATGCAAAGTGTATTTTCCACTTCGAGCAATTATTCAAGCAGCTTTGTGTCTGAGAAGTGCATCCAAAATATGGAGTGTCATTTGTCTTGAAATTATATTCTTCAAAATTCAGAAACTACTTTTGGATCATTGAATTCCTAAAACAACCTTCTTCGTAAATAATTAGTGTATATAATACTTTGTGAAGCAATAAGTGTTTTAAAGATTAGTTTTTTTTAATCAGAAACATTCGCATTAAGTCAAATTAAAGTATGTTTATATGTATCTTACAGAGGAATGAATGTGTAACATTTAATCAAGAAAGTATTCTCAATGAAGCAAAATAATTGACTCTACAAACTTTATATTATACTACGAATATACTATAAATTGCATATTGTATTTTTCATTTGTTTCAGCTTGGATCCACGCAAGGGACTTTAGTAGGTCATTTGCGATGAGCAGGTATTGCTCTGCTCATTTACAGTGAACAGAGAAAATACCACTGAGAAATGGCAATTTTTAGACTGAAAATACTGAGGCACAAGTGCACGATTTCATAGCTGTGGAAATATCATTACATTATAGCCTTGAAACAGGTACTTGTTAATCAAACAAATTAGTTGTTTGTATCGCATTTATTTGCGAGAAATGCCAGCACCACCTCCACCTATCTCAAGTTTGCCAGAGGCACCTATGTGTGAAAAAACAGAAGCAAGCGATGCAGATTCCCTGCCTCCATGGGCCAAAATTACCCTTACGTCCGCAGAGGCGGAAATCGAGAAGCTGATATCTAGAAATGAGCTGAAGGATGCAGAAGTAACATATTTTTGTCAAGTTGAACCAATTTTGCAAGACGGACCACAGTAAGTTTCTCTAATCTCTAATTACTTCTTAAATTAAAAAATAGTAAATGCATAATATTATATTATTCAACAGATGCGGTTTGGTAGCGCTTGCTATGGCATCACAGGAATACACAAAACCAGTTTCTGTCAGTCAACTCCTAGCGGAAGCCCGTGTAAGAGGCTTCACGCAACATGGAGAAGTATACAGCGTCGACTTTATGGGCACACTGGCAGCTGAATATTTACCCGACCATAGACCTGATATTTTAGTAGATTTGCAACAATGCCCCGACACACTAACGCATGCTTTAGCTCATGGAGCAATGGTACTAATTCCATATGATTCCGATTTCAACCATGCTCCTTGTTTAAAAAGAGGCCATAAAGCTCATTGGGCATTACTTGTCGGTCTAATTTCATCGAGGTATGGTACCAGCATAATTTTAATTATTTTATTTAAATAATTGTTCTACTTAAAATCAAAATTGCGTGTGTTTTAGGCAAGGATACCATGTATTAGCGCGTCATGGAAAATCGCGTCATTTAGCTTGCTGGCCGTTACGCGATTTGATTGAAAGTAATGGCAATTTGGAAGAAGAAGGAACAGCTAGACACGCCGGAGGATACGTCATACCAAAGGGAGGAGTTGGAGGTCAGAGAGGTTTACGCGGTAGAGCATTGGCATTACATCCATACATATAAAATCATGTACAAGAGTTGTAGGTAATTAATATCACAGTGAAAGACAGAAATTCCTACTACGGTATTACTATATCCACATTATGGTATATGGTAAATATTCAGGCGTAACATTTGCCCAGCTGCTACAGAATTTAATGATTTATAAAATGTGCTGCTTTGAGTACCATCTGTTTGAACTCGCAATACAAATTTAGTCAAAATCCAGGTGAGGATCGTAATTCTCCAAAATTTAGTATTAAACAAAGCAACAGGCGACATTTAATTCGTTACACTCCGATACGCATTGTAAATAATTATTTCGTATGTTTTACTTACATGCGCGTAAACAATTTGAAAACCATGTGTTCGTGTATCGGATATTAAAACTTTTCATGTGATGCAACACATATTAAGCGTGCGCTTAAGTTAGTCCAAAAAAAATGAACATGCACACGTGCATGAAGGGACTAAACGTGAAAAAAAGTCTATAAATATATCTCCATAAATAAGTATCTAAGTGTACTAGCTAGGAGTTATCGAAATCGTAAGTAGCCGGGAAAAAAAGATCTAAGTATATTTATTTAGCGAAAAAACCGTACGTTTTCAATATCAATCAAGGATCTTGTTTTACGTTGGCACTATGAATAAAGACTAAATCTTCTGCAAGAGTCTCGCGATTACATTTTGAGGCAATGCAACTTAATGTTGGTGTGCTGCAACAAATTAAGCATATTGCTTTTAAGATGCCTAGAGTATTTGATAGTTATTAAAATTAAAACGGTTACTTTATACTGTCACGTGGTAGCTATATCAGTCTTTCTACCGAACATTATGTACAGGTATGTAAAAGTAAAAAATCATAGTTGTTATTGCATCCTACCCTAAACATTATCGATTTTCTTTTTCTCTATCTATGATGGATGTCATTACAATATTTTGTTCAATGTCTTGAAAGCAATGTGCTCTGGAAAAAAAAATCTTACTGTGTAGATTATACGATATGCTTGTTTCACTATTTACTTATCGATATATAAAGTATTGATGAATATATATATATATATTAAAGTACGAAACCTGGAGATATCTTATGACTGGCTGGTTCCTTCAGTTATGCGGTATCTTAAGCGTTTTATATCGAATTCGTCAGTAAGACGCGTAAGTCAGATTCAAAAGAGACGCTATAAATTTGTAGACTCCTTAAATGGTTTCGGATGGAATCAGAGAAACCTTTAAAAATAAACTGTACCCAAGTGCCGCAAAGTATGAAGTTCATTTATTAACGAAAAGTCTCAGAAGTATTGTACGCTGTGCCTGTTTTTTACAAGCTTATTTGATTTATTGTTCGCGCCATAATTAAACTACTTTGTAAGAATATTTATTGGCGCACGTACGTTTTTCTTTCGAACTATTTATAAAGATAATCAAAATATGTATTTTTAATCGTTAAATCTAAAGTCTTCTGTTACTTACCGCGATACAGTCTTTCCATAAAGTTGACGAACGAAAACAAACAAACGAACAAACAAAAAAAAAAAGGAACGCGCATAGAACTCAAACATTTAAGCTTTATTTCACGTTCATATTTTATTTACTACTTTAATGGAAAAAGTTCAAAGGTTTGCCAGGAGTTTTATTCTATCCATTATGTATAACGACATACAATAATTCTGTTGTACCATCTGTGATTCGAAGTGCAACAATAGATAACTGGTACGTGTACCGCGTTACGTTATAAGAGATTAATATGTGATCGTTGTTAATTCTTGTTTCTTTGTGTACGCGCATTTTACTTATTTGTTATCGGTTTTTAGCTTTAAACGTGGCAAATATAAAGAATGTTATCATTTATACACATGTTTGATTATGATTATTTTGTACAACATATTGAACTTCTCGATTACTATTCTCGATCAGGCAATTATTCTGTGTGAATGGACTGTATCGGGCGTGGTTGGTGCTACATTCTGAACTAGTGAGAGAATTGTGCCAATTTTGCGTCGTGAATTCTACGACGAAAAGTTCTACGATGGTATCTTCCCTACTGTGAATTTAAAACGAGGATGAAAAGAAAAAGAAACATGTTTTCTGGAAGAGCATCGATGCGAATGCGCTGGGATGCAATAGAATACTAAAAACTGCGTTACGTTTATATTTCAAGCTTACAAATATTAACAACCCAGGTTCGTTTTATTTTCAAATCGTAGCTTCTCCTTATTGTTGCTTTCATCTCTAAACATACAGTTACCACATTCTCACTATTTTCTAATTATATTATATCTACTTGTGTCCTGAGATGAACCAATGTCTTCGTATTTGTATTAGAACTCTCAACGTATCCACGTATATGGTTAACCAAGTGCATACCATTTACATAAAATTACACATTATTTTCACTCGATTACTATAAACATTGCGATTAACTTGTGTTTGCCCTATGCAAAAATACAAAGAATATTGTTTCTAGTTTCCGTCTTGAATATGTAAAGTAAAACATTTTACACCGAGCAAATAGACGGTAATCGTAATGTTTATAATGATCGAGTTAAAATTATATATATTACATAAATTGCACAAATTGGGATAACCGTGTAACAGTATTATCTGGATATTTAAGAGCTCTAATACGTAGATACTTGTAAATACAAATTTCACAGAACAACGATTCACGTCCCCTTGAACCCTATTACACCGCGAAAGAACGTTCAAATCATTATACTCGCGAACTCTATGCATATGTTTCTTTGAAACGAAACGACAAATCCTTATTTCGCCGTTTTACATATCGTATTCTACACGAAGATAAACACTGTACAACGATAAACGCGTTATAGTATAAAACGACCATGTACGCCCAGGACACAAGGCGTCTATTCTATAAATTAACAACAATGATATCCTGTATCCGAATATTACGTTTAATAATATGTATCACATATAGGTATTTCATATTTATTATATCAACAATAGGGGAGTTGAATTAAAAAAGGCTAGCTAGTTCACTTGTTAGAAATTTATTTCCAGTGTCTTATCTCTCTCACTCACTCTCTTTTTCTCTTTGCCTAATCGTACGTCGATTCCTGACCCAAAATCAATTATTTAAGATTTTTAATCATTTATATATTGCCTCATTCGAACCGGTAAAATATTCTTATATTTTGGGACGATTAACGATTAGCACTTTGCAAATTACTATATAGAAACTTAGACTTCAAGTTTTTAGTCGCGATTTAAATTGATTGCGAGATAACGAGGTCTATATTATAAACAGTACACTGTACATTATGTTTCACGTTTTGAGAGAAATCATAAATACACAGTGTTTAATCATTTCAAGATATCTCAAACCGTAAACAATATGTATTTATTGTACGTGTACATAAATTTCTTTAACAATTTATATTTTACCTTTATGCACATCAATAATACAGGATCGAATTTTAAATGGGACCATCCAAATATCTCTGTTGCTCAGGAATGTAAGGAAAGCTATTTAGGGCAAAATTAAACTGTTTAAAGAGGTCGACATAGTAATATAAAGACAATGTTATCCAAGATCATTCCCTTTGTGATCTCAAGTCATCAGTTCTTTTATTTGTCAGTATACATACAAATTTTAGTTTAGAAACCATTACTGCTTGTCAATAAAAACACAAAATGAAGGAAATGATAGCAGAGAAGCAGTTTAACTTTTCCCTAAATAGTTTGTTTACGTACCCACAAACAATAAAGACATTTAGGTGTTATCTCTTAAATTCGTAAATGAAAGAGGTAAGTTTTACTAATATCGGACAATTTAGGAAAGGTATTGAGGAAGAAAAGGAAAAACTTCATCACAGGGACTGCACCAGAAGTCCTGTTGTCCAGGACAACTTGTCCTGGGTTGTCCTTATTCGTCTTCGACACTCGAGGTAGGGACATACTTTATAGCCCTTTCAATTGAACTCTAATATTATTGATAACAAGTTTAATAATATGTACATGTACGATTAGACGTCGCTGTTTGTAAAGCAGTACAATAAAGACGTCTAAAAACTCGTGGAAATTAAACGCCATCTAATAATTCTTTAATCGCTGTACCAAAAACACGCGTTTGATATATTAATTACTTCTTTTAATTATTGTAAGCTTTGAGCTTGAGCCTTGCCTGCCCACACGTGTGTTAAAACTTACTATACATCGACGAACAATAGCAAATATTTTTTGTGTTTTTTTCTTTCTTTTTTATTTATAATACTTCTCCTGTTAAACGTGCTGACGGCCTTCGCGCTGTTTAAAAGAATCTTACACAAGGAATGCGTGTTAGTATTTCCAAATGAAACACTGTCAAGATTCGCAAAATTGTCAATCTATCCTTTTTCTGCATATACCCAGTACACGAGCGTTTGATGATCCTCGTTCCAATTACAACATGACCTCATATTTTGACTAGAATCGACCATCTATAAATTGAGTCTTAAACGTGTGCGTCCTCCCAAGCATTTTATTATTGGATGTTGGCTCTCAACAATGAAATATAAAATTAATTCAGAGTAAAGCAAAATTTGTTTCCACATTTTTAACTTACAGTCGGTGTAGAATGTATTTGTACACCGATCAATTTCCCAAAAAACTTTTGTGTGAAATTGTAGTTTCTTAACTTCTTTTTTTATAATCAATGATATTTTACATATTCTTGGAAGTCTCTAAGATAGATATAGTCCAAACAACATTTACTAGTTAATATAATTTGTGAAATTGACAAAAAAATGCGAAAAGTGGGTAAAAATATAGAAGCAATAAGTATTTGTACGATTCTTATGGCGCACCATTTACAGTAGAGTTTGTAATGTAAACACATTAGTTTATTGAAATTACTTTTAGAAAAGGTTCTAATAGAGGAATGGAAAAAGATCCCGCTTCTTATTAACTTTTAACTAATAATTTAGTTGATTTAATGCTTAGAAGAGTTACAATAATTATAAAATCAAAAGGAAATCCCACGAAGGAAGTATTATATGATGATTAATCGTTTTTTTTCTTGTTAATTACACATCTTACATAAATAGCTGTTTTTTTTTGTAATCTATCTATTCTAGAGATTTCCGGGAATATGTAGAATGTCATTGTTTATAAAAAAATAAGTGAATAAATTACAATTTTACATAATTTGTTTGGAAATTGATCAGTGTACGAATACTTTCTACACCCACTGTACATATTTTTGACCATTTGAATAGATTTATTACCTGATACGTTTTAATATCCACAGTATTTATCTTCGGAAGCTTCAGGATTATTCGCTGTACTTTAAATTAACATCATATTTCATTGCTGAGTTCAACGACAACGTGCTTAGGATGGCATTCCGTTTAACAATCTCTCCACGTTGATAACTCAAATTGTTGATACACTTCGACGATTCAACGGGGCCGTGAGCACGTGTTACAGGTGTCGCCGCTTAACTCTTTGCGCTCGAGGCATTTTTTTATAGAATCAGATGCAGTCCGTTTTTATAATAAATTTCTGCGAAACCAAAAACTCTACTTCGAAGAAAAACCATATGCGAACGTTCACGACACAATGTATTATTATTTCAATTAATAATTAGTTGTATTCTAATGCAAGTGAATTTCAAAAATCACTTTTTTACATATGTCGCCCTAGAGGCGCCACCCGAGCGCAAAGGGTTAATATCCCTTACGTTTCTAAGGAAAGTTCCTCGCGTCGTCTTACAAAGCTTATACGCAACTCGACGACGGACAAGTTGACGGCTACACCGCTAGCGTTTATTTTAATCGACCAACGAAAGAAACAACAAAAACAAGGAAACAAAATTAATGAAAAAAAAAACGGAATAAAAGATCAAGGAACATTACGACATTGTAAAATCGCTTAAACGCTATCACGCTACCGTGGGAAAAGAAACCAGTTCCGCCAAGTTCGGCTTCGATACTGAACGTTCACGAGTCTACGAACAGTAATTAATTAATTAATTATAGTCTTTCGCACATTCTCGCGCTTACAAGTCTGAATGAATGTTGAACGCATGTATGAATCATACGGACTCGTGATCGCGCCCACCACATTGAAGACACTGGACCGTTGCTCCGATTCTTTAAATAATTTCCAGCTCTTTAAATAATTAATCGGTGGCATAACTGAGAATTTAATAATAAACAAAAGACATCGATTTATTTCTAATAATTTTTCTAACTGTACACACATTGTTTTGCAGATATCGGTTCTGCGATAAATAATAAATATGGGAAGACTACAATTGTCTCGCGAGAAATATTTTGTATAACAATTTAGTTTAATTTGATACCTATTGATTTGTAAATTTTATTTTTCTTTATTTTTTTTAATTAAAAATGGCACTTTATTTTCACTGTGCTGGTTATGCCACCGATGTGGATTGTAGAACAAGGCCCAGTGTTATCACGAGTAGGAGACGTTATCATCGACGTGAACGGGGTGACGGAGAAACAACGATATTGTGCAAAATCGCGAAGCAACGCGCAAACACTGTCATATGCTTCGTTGAAACTGTGGGAGCATGTAATATCTATATATTTATATATACGTATAGAAATATATACATTGTATGGCAGGTTCGATTGCTGAAAACGATTCAGCATGCTCGACGAAAACAGGTAAGCGTCGTGTGTGTGCTCGTAAAAATGCTCTTTGTTGACTTTTTGGGATTCACGGAGCTCGCTGTGTTGTAACCGGAATCAATTGGTCTTTCAAGGTCACTACATCGCTCGGCTTCTCAATGCTCCATCTATCAGGTTTTTTTGTAAACAGCCAACGCTGAATTCAAGCTTTGTCGAGACTTGTGCTACAAATACTGTAAATATGTTTTCTATTAATATATTTTTGTATAAATTTGATTTATACATATTATCAGCTGAGTATTTTATGTTGTATCACTCCATTGAAAAGTGATAGCTACACTTAGAATCCTCTCCTCGTTAAAAATAACGAATTTAAGACACGACTTAAAAATAAGCGACCTGATTGGCGAGATTCACAGTGGGGGAAATGACCTTGAGCAACCAATCGAGTTCGACTCGACTCGACTCGACTCGACTCCACACCGTCAACCTTCTTTTAATTTACCTTATAATTAATGCTTCTAAAAATAGTACATGGCCTTCGGTAGTAAAAATAATTGATGCAAACCTAAATATGTAATTATAAACAAGAAAGAAGATTCGGAATTTGTATATACACACAGTACGTATATTATTTTTAACGGAACTTTTATTTCGTTTATTTTCTTAACTAAATTTATCTATAAATCTTGTAATATTTTAAACATCAAAGTAATAATGTTTATACAGAAAGAGGAATCTTTAACATCATCAAAGACATACGAAAACTTTAAACGTTGAACTACTCGTTACGGGAATGTCATGAACGTCACGATGATCATCAACACTCACTTACAATGATGTTTAAAACATTCACTCGACCGTATAATAAATTACAAAATTATAATAATCCTCGTATTCCTTCGAATGGTATAACTCCAATATAAATTCTTTCTCGTTAATATCATAATTATAATTTCACAGATGTATCAATTATTTCTACCGACAAAGATATGTTGAAAGCTATTATAAAATGTTTACAAACTCTACTACCGATTCAATCTAATTTAATCATAATAGAACCGACTCTACGTTTCATCCTTAAAATATGGCAGATTTGATCAAAATTGGAATCATTTCATTGTTTTTATATCTATCGCTATCCCAACGAAACGAACGTTCCAACATTTATGCGAACACGCATCACGACGTCGCGTTACCTTTTGCTAGCTTTAAGTCAACTATTTTGCCGCATTGAGTTCGCACAAACGGTTATTGCTCTCAGCCGTTAAAAATGTAAAATGTAGGACTACGTTTGCAGTTCAATACTCGTTATGAACTAATTGCGGACTAGTAAAGAACGGGGAGCGGGGGGGGGGGGGGGGGGGGGGGAGGAGTGTGTGTGTGTATATATATATATATATACACACGTGTACACGTATATGGTTGCGAAGGGGAAGAGGGGCACAAGGAAAGATTTCACTGCTGGTTTTACTTTGGCAAAAAGCAATCGCCACCAAATGGATCGGGCGTTATTATATCGCACTTCGTTACAGAATGCCTGTCCTAAAGTCTTTTCAGAGAATTCGTTCGAGCAAATCATTGTAGGCATTTTACGTTTCGTTTCCATATTTTTTTCTCTCTCTCTCTCTTTTTTTTTTTTTTTGAGTGTCTCTCTCTTTCAATTTGGCATTAGGCAGTCAATGCGACGGCTACGTCGCCGAAAACAGTAAAGCACTGTTCTAATATCTTTTTTTTTTTTTCTTCTTTATGTTTGCTTTCTCTTCGCTGCTAGGAAAAAAAGGAAGAAGTCGTAAAGTACGTTGAACCGTTTTACGCAAACGGTTCCCGTTTTTCTGAAGGAAAACGTTTACTTGCTCTCGTTCTCTCGCTCATTCTTTTCTTCTAAAGACAACGTTAACGTCAGTTTTCTATCGTTTATCATTTTCTCATGATATGGTTCTTCAGGGACGATGGGTTGGGCTTCAGTTACAGCGAACCGTGACGCACGATGCGTTCGTAGATGTTGTTTAACCCTTTGCACTCGTGAGGCGACTTGGACGTTACAATTGTTGTTTATGTTAGTATCCGTGAATAGGTATCTAAGCTCTTTGTTTAATATTTTAGGAAGCGTTCAATTGTATACTATGAAATAACGTTAAGCTCGACGATCGACGATGAAAAGTTGTTTCTAAAATTGTTATTGTTCCCTCTATAGGGAAATTAGCTCGAGTGAAAATCAATTTGATTTTACACTGTTACAAGGGGCAGTTATTTGTATAAAAAATACAAAACTTAACCCTTTGCACTCCTACGGATAGTTGCACCGCCTACATACTTAAAAGCGTCCTCCTGTAAATAATAATAAAATGAATATAATATTTACCTCAAGCTATGTTACTTCGTGTATGTATATTTATGTTTAGTTAACAGAAATTTAAAGTCCGAAAAGAAAGTCGAATAATCTAAAAGAAACTGCCAAGATTTTTTCGTCGTCATTGTACAATTCAGAAATCTAAGCTAGGACTCGTTGAAGTGCAAAAGGTTAATATTAATATGTTACGATACATCAGATATTGAAATATAATATTTTCTAGCAAGTTCGAGTTTTCATCGAGCGCAAAGGGTTCGCGACAAAAGGGAGAAGTAAAATAAAAAATAAGAACGCATGTTAAGTGCGTTTCCACTGTCTGTCTTTTTACGATGCTTCGATCCTTGTATCCGTTTCACGGATACCACGTACGTGGAAATCGCTTTAGAAACGTACGCGAGATGCCGTTGTTTACGTTCCAACGTCATCTCGACGAATAATTCATCGCTTCTTTTTTTCGAACGGCTTAACAATAATCGCGAATGAGTATAGTCTATCGAAAGTCGGGAATACAGCATCGCGTAGTAGGAATAAAGTATTAAATAATAAAATCTGAAAATAGAGTATTTAAACTACGCCAGCCTGGGGCTAAAAGTCTATAAAATGGAATACAAAAAATATGTCGAAATCTCAAACGAGAAAAGGAGTATAATAACTAATGAGCTACGCTTCGATATTCTTCGTGTGTTTTCTTGGAGACTCGCGTTTCAACCAAGTTCTGTGTCTTCGACGTCGACGATTCTGTTCACGCTACTCGGTCATGTTCTGAACATGATCTTTTTTTTTTATTTTTTTTTTTTTATTATTATTATTATTATTATTATTATGTGCGCTAAGAAAAATGTTTGCCTGTACCACAGACTTCTTCGACAACGTGTGATCGTAATATTACATTAATTAAATAAATACATAATTTAATTAAAAACTTCTTCTCTCACTCTTGCAATTTAGACAAAGATCTATCTTAGCATAACAGTTCCCGCTATAAAACCGTTTTACGCTTGTCGTTTAAAAAATCCTGTATGTACATCGACGGCCTTCCGATTCGAGCAATAATTTCTTTTATATTTTTTTTTCTTTTTTTTTTATATATATATATATATATGTATATATAAAATCTTGCGTGGCATTCTATCGAACAATGCGGTTTCGGATAAAGTGGCATTCCCATAACCAACGAAATCCATCATCGTCGTCTTTGTTAATTGTAATACGATATGTCAACCGCCTCTCTATCTCGCAAAACGAAATAACGATTCGCTTACTCGCGTGTTCTTGCGAATTTCTACGCGAGAAGATTGCACGTACGATACAGTACACTCGACAACACAAATAATAAACTATAACAAGGGATTAAAAAAAAAAAATAATAATAATAATAAACAAATAAGGCAACGTTCAGATTACTTGCCTGATTAGCTCCACTATCGTCCAGTTCGACACAGCAAACTGTATCCCGGACTGTTTAAACCTTGCTCTATGCTGGATAGTTTCTTTTTGTCTTTTTCTTTTTTCAATTATTTTCTGCTTTGTTTTGGATTTGATGGTTATCGGGTTTGCGCATAAGCTAAGCTGATGATCCTAATTGGTAATATCGATGAACACAAATAAACGGCGAAAAAACGTGGCCTTTGATGGAAACCAAGGATGTTTACGTTGGGTTGAACGGTTGCTGTTGAGAACTGTATTCCAACAGAGCTATTGGAAACGTCTTGATGTGCGTTTGCCACTGCGCCGATAGTTGGAAGAACTTCACACCGTACCACTCCGTACCGTCGATACTCACTAAAGAAAAAAAAGGTCAAAATCGTTTATGTAAATTCACGGCACGAGATAACCAGTTTCCTGTCGATGCTTTCTGTCAAGCTGAAAGATCAATTTATCTTCCTAAGCTTTCATTATTATTGCTCGTTATTCTTGACATTTCTACAAATAAGTTGCATTTACTGCATCGTTTGCACATACAAATAAAAGTATTATATGTAAAAATTCAAAGAATATAAAGAAATATATTTTGTTAAACAATTATCAAGACTCGATGGCAATTGCAGCAATCTCAACTTACTTTTTAAAATACTGGTACCTGAAAACTAAAACACATTTTTCTATTGTAATTTGAGTCATAGACACTCTTCGTGAACTCAGGATCGTTACGTTAGATAAATAAAAAGTACAAGCTAAGTAGAAGACTTCTAGTGGAAGTGAAAAATTTACTTATCGAATTACTTTGTTTACCTCTCAATGGAATGTTGTGAGTTTTCGCAGAACATATAAGTCGTGTCACACCGTCAACCGTTTGACTCTTTGGCTCGTTTTCCTTCTCTTTCTCCTTCTTCTTGCCCAATCTCATTACTGAAAAAGTACCAACGTTACGCGAAATTAATTGAAAGGCTAATTGAAAAGGAAGCAATCTGGGACTACCCACAATTCCGTTCGCTTTTACGTACTTTTTTGTTTCTTCTCTTTAGTGGTGTAGTTCATGGACAAGTGATGACCAGGTGTTTCTCCCAGTGGCGGAAGTCTTTGAACGTGGAGGGCTCTGAAAGCTTGTCTCAGCGTGTTCTTCCCTTTTTCACCTTGCGTTTGCTTGCTCCAGTAGTCGAGTTGCAGCTCGACTGGTTCCCAGCCTTCCCTCGTAGGTTGACCAACATTGGGACTGCTGGGCGGTGTTAACCTACCGGGTGGTGGAATAGGTAACCCCGGAGGTGGCAGAGAGGGTGGCGAGCCGGACATGGTTACATTTTCCTCCAGATCTACCGAAGCTGACGAACTGCTGTCTGGGCACCCTACTCGAACGTCATTTATGAACGGGATGAATATTTGACTGCTGTCATCCGTTTCTCTGCAAAAAAAAGACGAATATTTCATTAGTAGTGGTCCCAACGGTTCCAAAGCATTGACTATTTTAACTATGCTATGGGTATGCTATTGGTATGCTATGGGTTAATCTATGGAGAAACGAATGAAACAGGTGATACCTTTCAAGAGAAACTTTGCCTGATATAGGTTGATCCAATATCTTCCACGAGAGTATAACAAACGGGTTGCGCAAGATTTTCCCCGGTGAAAATGAGTTCAAAAGCGACCTCGCCATTTACTTTGACGAGGGTCGAATTGATCCCGTTCCACCAGTTGTACAACGAGTATTTCGCCCTCCTAATAGTGGCTAAGTATAATTCCAAGGAACTTGTTTAACCCTTGCGATACTGTCAGGAAAAGAAAGGATCGATGAAGACCACGGTCGATTACCTGTAGGTAACCATGGCTTCCGCGATTGGCAGAAGTAAGGTAGGTCCAGCGACAGCTAAATACTCTGAAACTCTTGCAGCACATTCGCTCGCACCACCGCCCTCCCTTTCCAGGAGTTCTTTCCATTCCTCGCCAAACAGCATGGAGTACTTGGCATCTATCGAACTGAGATACTTGGATAACGTGTTGGAACCCAACGGAACGACCAAGAACTTCAGGTAACTCTGCCAGTCGGGTGGCCGGAAGCTCAACAAGTCCACGTAGTGACGCAGCACCGCGTTCGCGAAACTGTCACCACCTGCAATCACCACCTTGATGGGTGCTGGTGGCTTCGCGGAGCTGTTGCAGCTGGAAGTAAAGATAAATTTGTAATATTCATGGAAAACCGTGATGGAAACGTTGTCTTTTAATTGACATTAACAACGATGGCGATAATTATATAGTAGGAGCCTCGATTAACTGGTGTAATTCATGACTGATCTCAGGAAATAATATTTAGAAATAGGAAGGTAAGGACTTTTTCAGAAGGTGCTTTAGGATTTGTTATTTCAACAAAGTATAAATGTGTTAGTATAACAGTGATCAATATAAACGTGTACTTTTATATTGAATACTTGAACATTATCTTTCATATTTAGTTGTACTGTTTAAGTCTAGTAACGTGTACTTTTATATTGAATACTTGAACATTATCTTTCATATTTAGTTGTACTGTTTAAGTCTAGTAACGTGTACTTTTATATTGAATACTTGAACATTATCTTTCACATTTAATTCTACTGTTTAAGTCTAGTAACGTGTACCTTTATATTTAATACATGAACATTATCTTCCATATTTAATTCTACTGTTTAAGTCTAGTAACGTGTACTTTTATATTGAATACTTGAACATTATCTTTCATATTTAATTCTACTATTTAAGTCTAGTAACGTGTACCTTTATATTGAATACTTGAAGATTATCTTTCACATTTAATTGTATTGTTTAAGTCTAGTAACGTGTACTTTTACGTGTAAATCCTAAAGCTCTCTTTGGAAAGCCCTTTAGTTCCTGAAAAATGTCGAGGCCTTATATAAGTTTTATAGCCTTGTTTGGATGCACATTATAGTTGAGAATTTTATATAACAGAGTCGTCGGAACACAACAGGCGTAAAATTATGGACAGTAAAGGGTCTATCGAGTCCCATCAATCGAGGTCCCACCGTACAATCTTCCCATGAACGATAATTACAATTTTTGTATTCGCGTGACCAGGCACGTGAACGTGGCACGAATGTCTGCAGGAGAAGCAGTGGTCAGGACTCTCTGGTTCCTTTCTTGAAGTCTCGCGGCGAGCACCGCTCCACCTGGATCAGCCAACGAGACCAACGACACCGCGTCTGGCAAACTGTCGTCCGGTAAAACGCGACTTAATTGCTCCACTAATGCCTTCCTCGGCTGAAACAATAACGCATCCATTTATTAACAGGCGTCCTACCGATGCAAAGGATACACAAAGGATTTACGAAAGTAAAACGTTTAAAAACGAAACATTTGTTTCCACTTTGAACATATAAATTAGACTTTGCTATTGTTCCAACTCCAAGAAAGAACGATTCCAAAGTGTAACATATTTTCAAGTACAACAGCAAATCCGTTTCGGATGAATATTTTGAACGACTTTGCTCGGAGCAAATTTCTGCAAGGATTTTTTTTTAAATAACTTCTACTTGTCGCATATCATACAGAGGATCACTTCTTTCGTTGAATTTCAAATACAAAAATAATTTGGTGCTTGAAATAGCTATTACTTAAAACGAATCGGTGTTATTTTCATTTTCAAAGAACTGTGTTAAAATACATTCTTTCCGAATAGCTATTGTTTTATTTTGATTTTAATAAAAATCTGCGCAGGCCTGGCCGTTATCCACCCCCGTGTTATCGGAGTACTGTTTAACTACCTCGGAGCTATTCAAGTCGGCCGGTGGCTTCAAGTCAACGCTGAGGCTGTGCTTTTTAGACTTATTGCTACCCGGTGTGCCTCTGTCGCGGGTAAAAAGTCTGCTCCGTCTGTCCGTGCTCTCGGTTTTATTGTGCAGCTCCGATTTCGGCGGGGAGCCAGGCACGTAATTCGGCGGATCGTTCGCCTCGTGATCCGTCCAATTCTCTGGATGCGAATCGCTGTCGGCTCTCCGGGAGCTGTCGTCGCTTTGTCTATCCACGCCGCGCTCTGCAACGAAATTTCATTACTCTTCGTCGTGGCGCACCATCGATTAGCTCGCGCTAACGATCACAAGCTTCAAACCACCTCCCAAACTCGTCTTTTCGAACATTCTCGCGTGCTCCCGTCGCGCGGTGTTTCGAAATCATTTACTGCCGAACGATTACTCGATTTTTAGTTCCAACGTAAAGTCTTCTTTGGAAAATTAATTAAAAAAAAAAAGAAAAAAAAAAGACGAATAGAAGGACCAACTTTTCCTTTTGAATAATACTTATCGGGGACCTTCTAAAGGCTGACTGAACTGTCTGACCCAATACGAGTAGCGACTACTGCCAGGTCTCAACAAAAATCCCTTTCATAACATACGTCGTCGTTTAAAAATATTTGTGCAAAGTTTCGTGAAGTAAATAACTGTAATACGCAAAAAAAAAAAAAAGAAGAAGAATGGCCCTGTTCTTAAAAAAAGAAAGTCGAATCTGTGAACTCTGTAAGGAACACGTTCAATTTAACATTCTGTTACATGTTCTATTTAGATATTATTTATGAAATAATTCGGTTAGTTGGAGGTGGTCTGAAACTCGCGACAAGCGATGCGCGTGATATCCGTGTAGTCGATCGACGGTGGGAACGCATTATTATCACGCGTATTATAACGCAATTATGATATATGTCACGTATTACAATTTTTAAATACGATGTAAATTATATAAATAAATGAAGATATTTAGATTTACTAATCAGTCTTGGATGTTCTACTAAAGCTAGCTATTACTTTCAGCAAATGTTCGTTTAACGCGTGAGCAAGATGAATTATAAAATTTAATATATTTGTTACATTTATCATATATGTATATGACGTGTATTATAGATATTACCTTAAAAGAAATAAATAATTTAATACGAGTACATATCAAATATTGCGTGTACACGTAATATGCAGCAAGATGAGCAAGATGAATTAAAAAAAAAAATTACATAATTAAAAAAATTTAATGTATTTGTTACATTTATCATATATATATATATATATATGATATGTATTATACGTATAAACTTAAAAGAAATAAATAATTGAATACGAGTACATATTAAATAATGTACACATAAGCGTACACGTAATATAGACGCACGTGGATTTATATACCGTCTGTAAATTTATGTAAAATCACGTCGAGTCGCGTTCAAAAGATCCGCACGCGTTATGCGAGACGTGACAAGAATGCGCTTCCGCCGTAATACGATGGACAAGTAAAAGTACAGCGAGTCGAAACGCGTCTAACGCGTCCAATTAGACAGAATCGCTAATACACACTACACTGTTAAATCAATCGACGATTAAGGACTCGTTAGATAGAATAGAGAATAGTGAAACTTACTAAATGTATCACACATCAAGGATACCACGAATCTGCGCGCGAAATACATGGCAAAGGCATTCGTGATCGACAGTCAAGTATATGTTTTATCGGAAGCCTCCCACACTTGCAATCAATCGTGTCGCATTAATCGTACAAGAACGAAAAGTTAGTAACACAGGTAATGTAGATCGTATACAAAGATTCATAGTATAAAGAAGAAGATACGTACGTGCGAGCAGATAGAGAGAGAGAGAGAGAGACGGAAAGAGAAGAGGCCAGTTGGACAGGTGCGAAGAATTCGATTTGTAAATTGCTACATTAAGGAGAAGGCGCAAAAGAGCCGCGAAAGAGGCGCAAAGGAGGCACGCAACAGACACACGGCTCTTGTTCACCGTTCGACGGCTCTAATCGAAGAGAAAAGAGCGTACTAACTACGGTCGCCAACTCCTTCAACCATGGAAAAAGGATATTGCATATTTCTAGCTTTTGTTGGCATACATTTACGCGATCATTGCGATTGGAACGATGTGTAACGTGAAAGATGAATTTGGTGGTCTCTGTTACGTAAAATAATATTTGTTAATGTATGTTTATAAGATACGGTCAGTGCAAGAAGCATTCCTACACCAACCAACTTAAAGTAAATGGTTCCTGTACGAATACCTATTACGCTGTATGTTAATAAAATAATATATCAGGCTGTAATGCGCGTGTAATGCATTTTCATAATGGGGAGAATCTAGTCTTTATAAATACGTATAATTTATACACTGTGTATATGTAAAGGTGAAATTCTTACCATTATGGAACAAAGACCGCGTTTAATATAGTTTTAGAATATAAATATAATGTATATAATATATAAATATTATATATATATATATATATATATTTACAACAGTGTTTATATATATATTATATTTATATTCTAAAACTATATTAAACGTGGTCTTTGTTATCTATATACTTTATTATCTTTGTTTATTATATATATATATATAATATATAATATATATATATATATATATATATATGCAATGTGTGATTAATATACATATGTATATATTGATGCGTATATAATAATATATACATACGTACATTAGTCACAGATGGCATATGTATATATCGCTAATAAAAATTAAAACTACAAAATGCATACGTATTTAAAAATGAAAATCGATCGATGTAACTATACATCGGTAGACTATCCAACAAGTTGTCCATTATTCATTTAATTTATTTTTGAAATACATAAGAAAATACACGTTTCGCAAATATACGTAACGAACAATACTGGGCAGTTTATATTGATTAACCCACCACAATCGATTCGTATTAGACACAATCTCAACCAGCAATTTTCATTCGTAATATCTCCAGAAAATAAAGGACACCAAGTTCTTGCCGCAGTTATTATTAAAAGAGTACGGTTGGCGACCCTAGTCCTTCGTCTCTCGTTCGCCGTCGCGCAAGCAATGAGAAAACGAATGACTACAAGAAATCGAATGCCAAGTGAGAATTTATTTTCCAACGTCGCTGTTACATTCATCGTCGTCGCGTGTTTTTACATCTACCGATTCACGGCGTTATCACAGAGACCGATGCAAGAACAACGGAAGCAGGTCTCGAGTGCGATTCAACGAAACTCGCCCCGCTGAAAATAAGCGACGAAAGCTTCGAATGGGAAAAGCGAAACTGGAAATGCCGCGCTTCGATTGTCCTTGCATGGCGTCGATCGAGCAGTCCAGTCACTCTAGAATAGAAGCGAATTTAAACGAGCAAAGTAAGAGGACGAGGACGTAATTAAATTAATTCTCTCGTCGATTTACAACGAACTCGGATTCAATTCTATCCGACTCGAAATCTTTGTCTCTGTATCTTTTTAATTCGCTCTTACTATATTCACATAGCAGTGTCCTAAAGTTACCGATCCATCTAATCTATCAACGACACCGAGCGTGGTACTAAACCGTTTAAAACAATTAACTGACCCACTCGAAACAAACGAATCTATCGTTAATATACTCAACGCGTTCGAATCATCATATGCTACATTTCCGTTCTCGAAAATCGCAAATTCAAGTCGACAAGCTCTCCTATTCGTGTTTCCTCTAAAACAAACGAAAACTTTCAAGCGCTACTTAAATGCACGCTGGCTCTAACATTTACGTGCCAATGGTCTATAATCTCTATAATGAATATAACGGTCCCAACAGAAGTCACTTCTTTCCTCGACTGTCATTCCGATCGTTTCCTTTCGAAGAGAGAGAGAGAGAGAGAGAGAGAAAAAAAAAAAAGAAACAAATACGAAGAGTACAATCAATCGTTACGACATGCCAGATTCACGCAGCCATGCTTTGCTCGGTGATAAGCAGAGGTCCACAAGATCCAGCTAATTTATCCTCGAAACTCTGTTAGGATCAAGTTTAGCGTACTTTTAGTAATTTTATCACTCTACATACCTGGCGTGGTATGTCCGACACGATGTTTCTCTTTAGGTGGCTGACCTGCGCTCTGTTGACCTGCGGCCGTCGCAGACGTGGTTCCGGTCTCCTCGTTGGTAACTACTACCGAATCGTAACATGCAACAATGCAAAGCCAACCCACCAAACTTTCACTTAGTTAAAAAAGATCTAACGCCCGCAACGACCAACGAAACGTTGTGTCTGAAGTTCCTATTTTTACTTAGCAGCCTAACATCGTCACCCTTCGGTATCAACGCGGGCTCCGACGGGCGTTACTTTTACGGAGAAAAATTGCAGTTATCGAAACTGAAGCGACGGGATTCGGGCGAGCTTCAATGCGAGTTGTCGAATTCAAATGCAATTGCTACTTTGGTATTACGCGTTAACGAGGATCGATCTTGAGAGTTTCGAGTGTATGTACTCCTTTTGCGAATGTGTACGATAATATTTATTTATCTGAGGCGTCTCTAATTCGAACTCATAAGATCTAAAATTCATTCATTCGGTATCTGGTAGAAGACCATCGACGGGCTAGTAAATTACAGACGATTTGTTTCTTCGTTCGGTTGATTCGCTCTTCGCGCTAGGAAAGGTGACTCTCGAACCGGCGTTAATTTGTGTTTAACGCGAATATTTTTGGAACTGAAAGTGTCAATAAAACGACCGTCGATAAAGTTAAGGTGATCCGATTTTCAAATCTCGAATTAGAGATCTCATCTTCGAAGTTAATCTAAGCACAGCGTACCGAGGAAGTATCTCGAGTTGCTGGTAGATACCGGAAAAATTTGTCAAATGCAACGGGTTGATATTAACAATTATTAGACCCGCGGATCCTTATGGAAAATCGAATCTTCGCGAACGTGCCTTAAAAAATCGAACCTAAATAGGAATTTATTTTATTCTGCAAATATCGTAACATAAACTTCTCCTTCGATCTTTTTTATATTCTTGCACATTCAAATTTCCTGCAAATGCATGAATCTAATAATTATTGACTTTATATTGGTAAATATGCCCATTGGTATCAATAACGAATATCAACGATTCGTTTTATAATTACTCGATATAATTGTCACTAGAGAGCACGTCAAATCTATGTTTGATACTTTTACAGACACGAATCTATACACCTTTGCCAATCCCAATACGTAATTGATTACGCTATTATTTTGAAAAAGGAACCAAGTAATTTTGTCCGAAATTATTGCCCATTCGAACCAATTTTAGGCACTCTAAAATTCAATGAATCCAAGGACCACGCAACTTTAAACGAATGGAATTTAAAACCTCGACGCTTAAGAAAGAAAACCTCGTGTTTCCACCAGCGTAACCTTTATTTACAAAACTTTTTTTACAAAAGCGAAAAAAATAGCAATACCGCGTGCTGCCAACTGTTAAGATCAAAATTGGAATTTTGATTATGGAATGTGCGACTGGTAACATCTCGCATACTGCGCCAAAATTAGACCCTTATGAAACGGAGTTTAGAATGTAGTACATTTTTAGAACACCATTACTTTACATCTCGAAAGTTTCGAAGTGATCCTCGCGACGATGGCAATTTTTTAAGGGAAGAGGGTATATTTAATCGAATAATACATTTCAATAAACGATTGCCTAGGGATACGTAGAATTATCTCGATACGTCCGCAACGGAATCATTGATCAACGAAACGACAAATAAGTGCAAAATATGGGTGGAACATAGCATAAGCCAGGGCACATGAGAGCAAACATTACTCGTAACAAACAAACGCGAAATGGTTGATACATTCGTTAAGGAAACTTCGATTAAATCGCATCGATTAATATCGAAAAGGATCGAGTACATTTGTTGTTTCATTTATAGTTTCATTTATAGTTTCATTTATAGTTTCAACAGTTGTCCTTAACGTACGGTGTCCAGTCGCGAGATTTTCATCAAATGAAATAAATTTAAATCAAATATATATATATATGTATATGTATCGTAGGCTGAATAATAAGTTCGTTCGTATTTATTTAAAAAATTACAAAAATATCTACTCAAAGAGACTTACCGTACGTATAGATAATTTGAAGAAGTTTCGATCGGACCAAACATTTTTATCGAAACTTTTTCGATTACTTTCACATACTTCGGTGTACTTGTGCAAGGTGTAAAACAGGCTTTTAGGCCTTTTGCAAATTATTTCGCATCGACAAGCAAGCACCCGAACCGCAGACTATTATTGAAAAACCGATAACCTTGAAATCTCAAAGAAAACGACCTCAGGGATAGTTTCTTTTCATCGTGCTTCCCTACTTTTCGCGAAAAACATTGTCCTTGACAGACCCGAGCAAATTTTACTCGAACCGAAAATGAAAAAATAATTATTTAGAGGAACAAGTAACCGCGTTGTTTATCGCCACGTAAATCTGAATTTTGTTTCTACTCTTATTCTATCGTCGATACTTATATTCGGGCGAACTTGATTGCGCCAAATTGAAATCAAAACTGACTGCTACGGTTCGCAGCGTACTTCTCAAACATTCTCAAACATTCTCAAACATCCGTTTCAATCAGTTTATAGAAATCAGCTTTCGCGAGCGACGTGAATAATTAATGTTCCACATTTAACGTTCCCAAAATCTTCCAAATCTAAACGAACTTATTACTCGACCTACCGGAGAAAAGGTATCGAAAATTGCAACAGCCATATCATGCTGCATCGCCGCAAGACGTCAACAGTATGGCCGAACGAAATGAATCGATGAATCGTGAACGAATAAACGACGAGTACACTTTCTACAAACGTAGACGAACCCTCTCGTCTGTCGTGCTACGTGTAACTTAACAATTTTACTCTTAATATCGACAACTCATCGATTAACCCTTTCACCAACGATTTACTGTACTGCAGTAGACATAGTAACGAAGAAAAAACGTTCTTTCAACTTGGAATATCTGAAATAAAAATGTCCAACCTTATGGAACGTATAAATTCCAAACTGTGAATTTAATAGCTTGAAATGAAACTTCGGAACATAAACAATACTAATTACTTCATCCACGAAGACTCCCTGTATAAATCACGGTGCTACCTCGGTTACTGCGAGTATTCCGAACGGATGTTTCATCAATAATCGAGGTTCTATTGCACCGAAACGTTTCGTTAGAAAACGATATATAAACACCAGTTTTTTTTTTTTTTTTTTTTTTTTCAAACGAATTACACATAAGTCGGTTAATATCGACACCGTCCATCGAGAGTAAAACTTTCAAGCGAACACCAGCGTAGCACCAGCAAGGTGAATTCGTCCAAACGCGAATCAACAACTGGAATTCGTAGAAAGCGTGAATTAAAATTGTAAATGTATTCGTTATTCTCTAGCAGAAGCGTGTAATGATACGATATACTAATCGGATAATATACCTGCGTTGCTTACCGTTTAATTATGCAATAGTAGAGATAATTAATCTGATTTTAGGGGTCGTGCAACGTTACACTTTTATCACTGGACGTTACGACGCGCAACTTGTCGTACGAAGCGTTGACGGGCACTTGTCGCGTATCGTCGACAGAGGTTCACGTGTTACAAAATCTACGGTTAAGTATAAATCGAGCGTTCGTGGAATCAACTTACCGGAATGAGGTGGCGCGAGAAGGGATCGACTAGAGCTGAAGAAAGGTCGAAGGGATGGCTTGGGTGTGCTGCTGACAGACATGGTGTCCAATTCGGGACCACTGTCCGACAAGTCTTCCAGTTCGTCGAACAACTCCTCGATTTCCATATCTCCACCTTCAACAGATCCGGGAAATTCCGTTAAGGGAGGAAATGGGTTTCAGAAATAAGTGAGAAATAGGTTTCAGTTACAAGTCAGAAATAGGTTTCGTTTATAAGTCAGAAATAGGTTTCAGCTACGTGTTTTCAGTGATAAGTGATACGCATGCACTTTCAATTTAGCAAGAAAGGAACGTATGTAATTTAATGAAACTTTGAGAACATTTTACAGATACATCCCCGATCAGAAATTTGTGGACGCTTTCTCTATAGAAATAAATATCTAATAAACCTACGTTCGTAATAATATCATTGCTTGAAGCATAGTTTTATTGCGAAGAATGTTATACAAAAATAGCACAAAATTATGCTCTATCGTTTAAACGCTTCCAAAAATGTAACATTCAAATTTTTAGGGGGAAATTTAGGTTCGTGTAAGAGAAAGACACGTCTTTAACGTGAATTTAACGTTAATTTAAATCCCTATTGATTTCAGATGAAAACATTGATGGTTTTAGGTTCGATGATGACTTCCGACGAGTGGCAGCCGATATCTTCCATATTTTCTGAGAAAATACTTTCAACAAAATCACAATATTTACTTGAATACATGTATAAGACGTTCTCAAAGTTTCATTGAATTATATAATTTCCTTTCTTGCTAAAAAGAATTCATGCAAATCTCTAAAAAAAAAAAAAAAATGTAGTCCTAAACCTATTCGTCCCCTTCGTGGTTCCACGAAGTGTGGTTTCTTTGAAGAAACGCACAGTTACCTGAAAGCTTCTGCCCGATCTCCTCTTGGTCTTGATCCAGATCCTCGGAGACCCTAAACCGCCTCTTCAGCAGGGCTATGAACTTCTGCTTCAAGTTTCTCTGCTGCAACACCCACAGTACTCCCGTTAATACCAACAAGGCTAGATCGCGAGCAGAGAATCTTAAAAGTATGACGTTTCTCCCGAATAAAATGAACAAGAACAAAGCACATCAGTGTCGAATTTCAAACACTTGATATTACTTAAACCAGACTTTCCGCTTCGAATTACTCGCATGGAAAGCTTGTTAGGTGTCCGTCTCCGATTGTTTTGATTTTTGGATACGTTTCAAAGGACCGAAAAATAGGATAGACGTATTTTTGTTATACATATAGGCTTGTTTTCATATTTAGGGAGTGAAACGATCTCCTAAAGTTTCAGCTGGAATAGGCTATCTCCGAAACTATTCAAGAAGAAGCTTCATGATTTTCTATCTGCGTATAAAATCTGGCCCTAAATTTTGTACAAAATAAATTCTTTACGACAACCGCCTGTTGCAGCTGAAACTTTAAGGAGTCGTTTCCCTAAATATGAAAATAAATTCTTTATGATAACCGCCTATTGCAGCTGAAACTTTAAGGAGTCGTTTCACTCCCTAAATATGAAAACGAGCCTGTATGTATAACAAAAATACGTCTATCTTATTTCTCGGTGCTTCGAAACGTATCCAAAAATCGAAACAATCGGAGGCGGACACCTAAGAAGCTTTCCTTGTCAGTCTAAACTCGATGATGAAATACCAAAGGACGTATCAATAATATACTGATGGTGTCGAGAAACGTACAGACAAGGGACTAGTACTGATATCAAAGCACGTGCCCGACGGCATATCGATAGAACGAGTATCAAAGGACACATCACCCTTGGTGTTGATAGTCGCACCTCACACCGAAGTACAATATCGACTGTATCGATATCAAAAGATGTACGAACAGGGTGGTGGATGTTTAAAGACTTTTAGAAAACGTCATTAGCAACCTGAAAGGGTCTTTCAAAGGTGCCAAAAGCCTCTCAAGAGGCTCGCCTCGCGAAATAGACGTTAAAAAGCAATTTCACAGGAACGCTATTCTAAGCGTATTTTCTACCAGTTTCCGGTCCCTTGCCTTTATGGTATCCATCAGGCTCGTGGACGGTGTCCGGTACGGGCTAACACGATCAACGAGAGAAACGTCTCGGTAGTCGAGGCCACTCGATACGATGGGAATTTAACAAAGCAGAACTGATTCGTTTCACGCACCCTGGCGTTGGCCGGAATCTTCGCACGGCTCTTCCGCCTGTGCATCTCGAGCGTGGGCTCGCTGTCGCTGCCTTCCGCCTCGCCTTCGGAGCTGAACTCCTCCTCTTCGTCGCTGTACTCCGGGCAGAGCCTCTCGTTCGGATCGTTCATCAGTCTTTTGTCCTGGTCGACTGGCTGCGAGCTCAGAGCCACAACACTCACGCGAGCTAACGCCACGGAGTGACCACCGTATTTCTCGGCCTTGTCCGACACCAGCTCCAGCTCCAGGTCCATTTGCTTCTGTAACACCTGCCGACAGAGAGGAACAGGTGCGTCGTTACTAGCTCCGACGAGATTTCAAGTAATTAAGAAGAATCTGGGTTGGGCTATCCATTTGAATTTTTCTCTGCGTTATTATGCTGTAGAATCGAACTCTGTGCTTTTATACTCGCGTATTTATCATTCAGGTATGAATTTCGTTTCAAGTTCGATCTCACAGTATCTCATTCACCGTCTATAACCACATTAGAAAATATATATTTTCAATGTACACGTATTCCGTGCGTTCGTGTATTTTAACCCTTTGCGCTCGAGCTATTTTTTCTATCGAATCAAATCCAATCCATTTTCATAATAAATTTCTGCAAAACCAAAGACTCTGCTTTCAGAAGAAACATCTACGTTCGCGACTCGATGTATTATTATTTCAATGAATAATTAACTGGATTCCGATACAAGTAACATTGAAACTGTACGTTGAAAAATTACTTTGAAATTACACGTGTCGCCCCGAAGGCGCCACTCGAGCTCCGCTCGAGCGAAACGAGTTGGTACACGTTCGGAACCGCGATCTCTATGTTTAAGAATCGCATCGAACACGGATCGCAACTAGAGCGCCAACCTTGAAGAATGCTCTATAGGACGAGAACACACGCAGCTCGCGGTGTAACAACAACTGGTGTTTATCGAAAACGATACGATGGGCACGAAGGTGTTAAAAACTATAGTTGATGATTGATGATCACTGACGTAAGCACGGACACTTCGAATAGATGGTAAACGCGCGCATAGGTACTATAGAACCTCGATGAAAGCAATCTTGATGATTGCACGACAATCTTGTTTGTTGACAAGCGAAAGAAATGATCACTTAGCAATGAGTGAAAATAGAGATGGAGGAAACGCGATGATAAGTAATGGACTTGTGCCGCGTAGGCGGGGTTCCTTCTTATCGAATTGGGTGCATTCGTCATTCGACTAATCTCGAATCACTATTTTTCTGCAATTATCGATATTCTACCGCGTTAATTCATTCGTACGCTCTCGCGAAGCTGTAGTCGATCGGTTGATCAATTCATTCGGTCCCGATTGGAGCTACGCGATATTGAACATTGAAATGCTTTTCCAAAGGGACGCGATTTACCTACAGAAGCCTCGAACACCATTCACTGCGACGCTAATACGATACAACCGATTCCCTGGACACAGCCAGATGTCAAATCGAATAAACGATACCGCTAGTGTTACCTGCGACGTAATTTGTAATTCCTGCGAGGTTCTGGTTATTTCATTGGTATATCTCGCTGACCCGTTGTAATTGATACGATCGGGATGGTATCATAGACTGGAAACGTTTGTTGCTTGCTCGAGCTTACTCGCGAAATTGCTAGCACAATTTTTATATAGCGCGTGGCGAAAAGATTAATCAATATTATGAAGAAATAAATTTTTTTTAATTTCCTACCACAGTGTTTTTGCGTGAGTATTTTTATACCTTTTCGATTTTATATTCTTACATACGTCATATTTACTGTTTCTCGCGGATCTAATTTATTCGTCGCCTTCGATTGCGGAATACAACATAAAGTTACTTTACAATGATAAAATATACATACACGTATATAAGCGCATATATATATATGTAAGCACAAGTTCTAAATATTCTCGAGTAAACGTTTTCTCCCGAAAACGAAGATACTTTGGCACTTGTAATAATAATAATATTATTAATAATATATTTATAATATATTGTATAATATAGTAACAATGATAATGATAATGATGTGTATAAATGTCCGAAAGAACGTTCTCATTTACTAATAATAATAATAATACATCGTAATAGTTATTGGTATTAATCATAATGTTAATTGGTAACCGAGGAGACACGAGAACATTTCCAACTTCAACGATTTTTAAAATCTGTATTTCAAGATTTTCACGATTTCCAAGCAAGCATTCGTAGAACGTTTATACTCGGTGCAGGCAGTCGCCAGATTTTCGCAGACAGCCTCGACCAAATATTTTACCAAACCGCAGCGTCCTGGGGTCGTTTTCTCTTTCCATTATCGCCTCTCCCACGATCTAGAAAACCGGAATCCGCTTACACGTGTCTCGACGGGTTAACATTTCAACTCGTGCCTCATTCAGAGCTTACGCGACTTTGAAAAGGACTTTCTACCGTGATGTACATTAATCCAGGCTGAAATTAACTTGCTAACTGCTACTGGGACGTATCGACAGCTACGTCCACGAATTGAACTTCGCGAGTGGAGTAAAATCGAGAAGAATTGGAAGACAAAATTAAAAATTAAGACGAAGCGTTAACTCTAACGTGGTGTTGATAATAATTGTGCTATTATTATAGGGCAAAAAAAGGTGGACTTGGCAGTTTTGGGGTAGGAGCAAAGGGTGGATCGATCGACTTACTCGAGCTGGAATTGAACTTTGCAAGCGGAGTAAAATTGAGAGGAATTGGAAGACAAAATTAAAATCAAGATGAAGCGTTAACTCGAACGTGGCAATAGCGTGGCGTTCATGCTCGTGATCGTGGTGGATCGATCCATTTACTTGAGCTGGAATTGAACTTTGCAAGTGGAGTAAAATCGAGAAGAATTGGAAGACAAAATTAAAAATTAAGACGAAGCGTTAACTCTAACGCGGTGTTGATAATAATTGTGCTATTATTATAGGGCACCCTTCGATGCCTTCAGCTACAATTTGTCGCTAAAAAAAGGTGGATTTGGCAGTTTTGGGGTAGGAGCAAAGGGGTGGATCCGATCGACTTACTCGAGCTGGAATTGAACTTTGCAAGCGGAGTAAAATTGAGAGGAATTTGAAGACAAAATTAAAATCAAGATGAAGCGTTAACTCGAACGTGGCTAGAATGGATCGTTCATGCTATAACAGCGCACCCTTCGATGCCTTTAGCGAGAATTTGTCACAGGTGTACTTGGCAGTTTTGGGGTAGGAGCAGAGGATGGATCGATCGACTTACTTGAGCCATGTTGATGACTCCCTCGGCGAGGGTCTTGTATCCGAGCATCGTGCGATTTTTATAGCGTTTCCGTCTCTGTAGGAGTATCAGGAGCTTGTTACCGTCCCTCTTGAGGTAATGGGGGTACTGAAGGGCGAACTGTAGCTCCAATTCGGTGTCCAACATACCCCCTGTCGGAATGGCCATTTCGTTCGAGCGCAGGGTCCTCTTGGAGCTCTGCATCTTCACGGCGATGCTGATGGATGTTAGGTCCGAGCCTAACGGCCGTAGAATTACCAATCGGCTCAGGGTCAACGAGCACAACCTGAAACACACGCAGACATCTCGTGTCAGATTTCGCCATTTAGGGGTGAATTATGGATCGACAGATTTCAATTGCGCGCTTAACACGTTCACTGTCAAGATAACACTGATATTTTTAGAAAAGTACGATGGAAGTAGTTCTATCCAGATTTATTTATTTTGTTTTTTTTTTTTTTATTTTTAAGCTTCGTCTTGAAAATTAATTTTTCACCGTATGAAACGACACTCGACGTGTTAAGAAGATACATTTTTGTGGAGTAGGTATGTCCTCCTATGTAGATGTGTGTCTCTTTAAACATGCATCTTTATTCCTCTCTACTTTCATTCGTCGATTAATACAAAATTAAATTGTTAATGACATTTTTCTCCATGTATAATTTCTTGATAATAGAAACACATATCTTTGGTAACGAAAGCGAGCTGAACCGAATATCTCCATTGATTAGGATCTCCGTGATCCACTTAAATTGTTGATCCTATTTGTAGACCTTCTACGAGATATAATTCTATAAATTAACGTCTGTAACTCTGACTAAAAATTGCGAAATTACTATTTTAAGGAACCATTAGGAAAGATCAAAGAAGACGAAATTTAAATACCCGCGACTTCGATTTATCCACATTTATCGGTAATTTTAAATACGTTCGAGCCCTACAAATACACCTACTGCTGCACCTTGAATCGCGCTTCGTTCTATCGATACTTACGAGTTTCAACTAATTTCAAACACTTCCTACGAATCAATCATCAGGAACAATTCAGCGCTTTGCTCGCACCCTTTGCAATCATAAATTATACGCAAGCACTCACTTCATCCTTTCACACACAAAAAAAAAAAAAAAACAAAAACAAACAAACAAACCTACCAAACAATAATATCGAATCTCCACGTTTTTCGTTCGAGTTCGATCGTTAATTAAAAATTGAAGAGCCCTAAAGGTGCACGCTTTGTATCGAAAACGTATACGAGAAGTTAATCGCGATTGCAAAGGCTGCTTACATTTTAGAGGGAATCGAGGGCGCTCCGCTTCTGAAACGAGGCCAAATTGAAGCTCAAAGCAAAAACGGTGGTACGTACAATGGTTATCGATCAGGTAGTACGTAGACAGCGATAACAATCGTGTCCGTTTAAAGACGTCACTACGATGCCGTGCCGTATGAAATATACATTCATTCTACGTATGATGGGACATACAGCACCGTTCCTGTTTTATCTTCGTCATCGGAAGCACGTCAGTCGTTACCATTCAACTCGCGTGAAAAAGACGGTTCTTTAAAAAGCTCGCGTTCAGAAAAAAAAAAAAAAAAAAATAATAAAACACGCAAGCGAACGATCTTCATCGTCCAAATGGCTCCAGTCGTTGAAAGAGCGGCTCTCCTAATGAATATCTCACTAATTTATCTTACGGATTAAATTGGCAGGTTTTTCAGCAGCACGAACGATTCATATGTTCTTGATTCGTTAACGTTGCGTTAAACAGAAATAATTGGTGGATAACGAATACAACGGAAAATTGAGTACACTACACCGCCACGTAATATAAAATTCGTTAAATGTCGAATTAACGATACTATCAAAGTTGAGAATGCGAACAATACAAAATACTTTTCCACTTGGAAAACGAATGGGGAAAAATTCAATGTCCAACGAGTTATACAAATCGTTATTTATAATTATTCGTACACCGTCGATTGATTCCTTTTTCAATGTACTTTTCTACCGAACATATTCTCATCGTAAAAATGATATTCTCAAACTTTGAATCGTCTAATAAATGTATCGAGATTAACGACGAGTTTTAGATCGAACATTTTAATTAATCGTTATCGAAGCAACTTTCGATGGAATTACAAATACCCCGGATACAAAATCCGTGTTAAAATACTCAATGAAAACCATAACGTGTTCCTTTGAAAATATTGTTACCGACAAATAGAAACCTGCCAAAGCCGTGTCGCGGCGCCTGAAAAGATTCAAAAGTTACTTTTCAAAGTTTATAAATGTATAATACACGTATCATTTACCCTTACTGTTAAAGTATTCCTACCCCGGTACGATAATAATCACGTCATAATTTGAGTGCATTAAACTCAGTCGACAGTCCAATCGACGAAACCTATAGCCGGTAAGAACGCTATTCTCGCGGAACGTTTGCCGCACGCAAGGTGGTTAGTTTTATTTTTGAAAAGTTTCCGCCGTTCTAGGGGTGAATACTAAATATAATTCCGCAGGGTTGCGAATACAGGTGATGTTTCAGTTTCGCTATACCGAAACAGCGTTGCACAACTACTTGCGTGGAGTATTCCGCAAGGTGGTCGCGAGTTATAGAACAGTTCTTCCACTCCATTTACCTCGTCCCTTATTCCATCCACGTCATTAGGGTGTAACATCGCAATTACGGAACGAATTCGCTGGACTATGAATCCAAATACGCGGCTACGATATTAAACGGTACGCTAACGACATTACGCGTTAACGAAACGTTGACTATTAATATGTCGAGTATTTACTGAGTATGTGTACATTGTATACGGGCTATGTACGATTAAATGAAGGCAAGGAGGTGAGCGAAATTTCTGGTGGTATTCGAGTGTTGAATTTCTTACTAATTGGCGTTTAAATACGTGAGAAATATCTGCAAGATAATTAATAAGCGGTGTATGAAACATGGTAATTTAAGGGATTTATTTCATTGCATCGAAAACGTGCCAAACTAACCAATTTGTTTCTCTGAAACAGAGAATATATAAAATAATAGGGAGACAATAAAACAATGAAAATTATACATAATATGCACGGATTTAATAAATCATCGATATCTTTCATATTCGTAAATTTTATTTTCTCAATAAACACTCTATAATAATCACCTGAACGGAGTGCAATGAAAATCGATACCTACGTATTAATTAAACATTTCTAATCCACACAGTAACACTCGTATACGTTCATATAATAATAACCGTCAGGATTCAAAATTCGTTGGAAACACTACTATCGATAAACTTTATCGTTTCGAACCACTACGAATTAATTTCCAATGATGTCTAAAGTAATTATTAATTATAAAAAATAGTTTCAGATGTTTCCTTCTTTTAATAACGCACCTTTCTCCACTTCCAAAAACCTTAAATTCAATTCCATGTTCAATTACGTTGTGTTTCGTTAAAATTATAAATTTTCGAAGCAAGCGACTCGCGCGAGAAATTTTGTTTCGCATCGGGGTAACTCGAAAAAACTTCGAAATTAATAACAAACGATTCGAATAAAATTTTGCCACACTCTGTTTTTATTCGTAGGAAACGTCTTGGAGACTCGCGGTGGAGTAATAAAACGTAGCGAGAGAACATTAAATGGAGAGGTTATGGGGGCGTGTAAGAGAAGAAAAAAATAGAAACTGAGGGAAAAGGTTGACCGATTTATTGACAAGCGCATCATAGCCAGATAAGAAAATGTGAAAGAAGGAAAGGTAATACGCGAAAGAAAGGCCTCCGGAGCACGATGCCATTGAATGCAACTCGTGTGACTCCTCAGGCCACGACGATTCAGCATGTTTCTATAGTGTTGTTCAAACTATGCTCTGGAAAGCTATTGTGCATTGATAACCATTTTTGCCATTCTATATCCATTTTCCATCGTGGTTTAGAGCGAGGTGAATAAGTAGAGTACAATAAAATGGCATAGAAATTATGAAAGTATTATGAAATCGTTCGTGAAATATTAATACTTTCTTACCTTTTATATTAATTATTAATACGGATAGAAAATGTTTGCAAAAGCGAATTATAGTATCGAGAGGGTTGAACATCTTGGACGCATCGTTATCGCAATATCGTTGTTCCAAAATATATCTTTTCGATGCCGAAGAAATTAGAGTTATCTTTTGATCAAAGTAATTAGAAGAAATAAGATCGTAAATCGGAAACAATGACGCATCGGGTATATGTTTATGGTACCTAAGCATTATAATAATTTCTGTGTAACGAGAAAAACTTCATATCACTATACGATAATAATGCTCTATGGAAATAGTAGAATACTCGAGTGGAATAATTTCGAGTTGCTTCGATCTCGTTGCAAACTGCAAAGTGCAGGAGAAATTGACGCTTGTGCATTAAAGTGCATCGCGTGGTTCTCTGTCGTGTAAGGGTTAGGATATTTCTAAGAATCGTGTCCTATCGGCACGAACTCACTGAATTCACCCTCTTTTGTCGCACGCTGTCATCCATTATGCAATAATACTTCCTCGCCCTCGACAGTAGCTAGTAATTTCGTATTATTACTCCGAATCGATCGTCGTATCTCTTTGCGAATTTGAGCAGGAAGAGCTAACCATAAATCAGCCCCACGCGTAAAGAGTTTATCGAAGGAGACCTTATAATTTTCTTTTTTCATCAATCTTTCGCGATCTCTCACGATTAATTATGTCAAAATCGATATTAAAGTCGGATACATTTCGCACCGATGTAGTTTATTAAAAACCAAAATTCTAAATTTTGACCGAACGTTTATTACCTTTTGGAAAACGGTTCACTCGCGGACAGAGATACGCCAAATTTTATCGGAATAATACACGATGAATATAAATTTGTTTATTCAAACAAACAGCCACGTTTTATTAATTAAGCATGAATTTCAATCGGATAATATCATTCAGATTGATGTTTTGATTAAATGAATAATGGAGCAGATGGTGTTAATGTTTAATTCGTTATCGGAGATCTTGATACCGTATTTTATCTCCAAATTTAAGGGAAATATTCACGCTTCGAAGCTGGTAGATACGATGCGATAAACGAAAAAACGCACGAATTTTATCAACACTTAATTTCATAATTTCACATAATTTCATTTTACACTTCAAAAAGGAAGTTACTGATTGCTTACACGTCCACGGATGAGTTGATAATAAAATTGAACGGTAAGAGGCTGAATCTGCAGGGTTGCGTAAAATCCGGTAGGTAATTGATAATTAAATTAAATAATAAATTGCTCGCGACATGTGAATTCCATAAAAATAAGGTACGATACCGAAACAAGCATCGAGCAAAAGGAGAAATAATTTTAGATCGATGTTCGTATATCTACTATGTTTCTTCGGCATTGAAACATATCTATAATTGATACTCTTCTCAGCAGAGTCTGAAATCGTAAATTCCTCGATCGGAAATTCATTAAACAGAATTCCACTAAAATTCACCGACGAAATTTTATGAAATTTTTGCGTGATGTTTTTTAAGATCAGCTTCGAAGTTTCGAACCACTCCGAACTGCAACTACTGCCGTAGTTGCACGCGACCGTGGATGCTAGGTAAAACAAAGACAGCGGAGTAGGTGAAACGAATAGCGCAAACGGTTCGCAACACTAAATTCAAATCGGTTGCGTCCGTATGCGATCGGCCTAAGAAAAAAAAACACGCACCCTGACAAATCTCGCGTAAACGACATTCACGTCTTCCGTATTAACGAAGCGTGCTGGTCGTCGCAGCGGGAAGGGTCAAGAACCACTGACACGCAACGCATCCTGCGGCCGAAACGCTTCCGCGGTGGAATCGATCGGTCGGGATCGATTTTAAGCGCATCGTGGCGTGCATCATCGCGAACAAGTCAGCCGTGAAACGCGGTCCGTGGCATCGACCGACGCGGCGAGCGTGCACACGAACGGTACGTCGCATGAATCACCGAACGCCGTCGGCTGATGAATGAGCTCCACGTCAGGTAGGTACCCTGCCGAGGTTCTCCTCTCCCGCTCCTTGACCCCAACCCCGCCAAACCCGTCCGGGCACGCGATTCGCGTACGCGTCTTGACCTAGCTGCACCCCTTTCGCGATGACATCGAGGTAATCCGTGGATTAACGACACCGTTTTTTCTTTTAGGTCTCCTTTACCAAGTCCCTCTTACACCCCCGCCGTCACTATTCCACCCCCGCGACCCCCGCTCCTTTCCCATATCGAAGTCGCGAATAGCGGTCGCGTTGCGCCGCGAAAGAAGCAGCACTTTCTCTCTCTCTCTCTCTCTCTCTCTCTCTCTCTCTCTCTCTCTCTCTCTCTCTCTCTCTCTCCCTCTCTCCCTCTCTCGGGCGCAACTCTCGTGATTCGACGGCCTCGTTTTTCGAACAAAGGGGTGGAAAACGTCGTCGAGGCTTTTTGTTTCGAATTTCGCTCGCGGGATGCTTCGCTTTACTTGCTCGAATTTTATTTCGGTTAATGCGACCATTTCGGGGTTGGTTTCTGAGGATTCGTAATCCGTACATCGGTTATCGTATCTTTGGGGGTTCGATGCCTCGGTTATTGTATTATCCGAGGTTCGATACGACTGGTTCTTGTGTAATGTACGAGTCGATACACTGGTTAGTCTGGGATTGCAATGAAATGGTTTGAAACTCTTAAAAGGTTCGAGTCGGACACGATTAACGTTAATTATTCTTCGTATATTTATGGCTGTGTATGTATATGTTTAGAAAGTACGTGTAGGTAGTGTTATGCGAGTGTAATAAATATACCGCGGATATTTATGCATTTATGGAGAGTATAGATACGAAGAAGTATATACAATGATGCGTATAAATGCGTAAACATATAAAATATAAAATATACGTTACAATATTTACGATATGTACAACGTACTATCAGTCAAGTTTCCGTTTTTTATTACAGTCTATACCAAAATATGATCTTGTGTAGATATTAGGAGTCTAATAATAAATGTTTCTACTTTGCCTGGAAGTTTATTTCTGATTCGAAATTCTGTCCTTCTCTGTATACTGAATTAAAATACGAAACAAATTTTTATTTAGAAATATATATTGTTCACCCGTCCATAGATCCCGTCCAATTTATCTTGAAAAGAATAATATGATAATGACAAAAGTTTAAAAACTCTACTCGAACAGGTGAAAGAATTTTGGTTTCAAGATTTTACGCAAATATAAATGTCAACAAAATTGCATGGGATTGATTCGGCAATTCTACCATGTAGTTAGAAAGTTCCTAATAGGAATACTTAAAACTGCAGGCATTGGTTAGAATCGATAGCAATGGCGTGGAAATTGAACTGAATTCTATTAGGGTTGACCATTGTTTCGCGTTTAATTTGATTATAAAATAGTAATCGTCTCTACCGTACGCTGGATTAAACTCTGTCAGGATTCGTATTTGTTTGACGTTCGATACTGTCGCGGTGCGCAATTTCGAGAGAAAATACCATTAGAAACCGCTGTTGTTTCGCGGAACACCTAATCCGATAATAGAATAGCAATAACCTCTGCACGTTGTATACCTCCGCTATAAAAAAAAAAAAAAAAAAAAAAATATCGACGAAGCAAGCATTTCTCATTCGAGCTTTTGCTTGTGGGAAAAGTTTAAAAATTCATGAAGTACGCGACGTAATAATTTTTATATCATATACGAATTTGAAAATACATTACGCTTGTATACAAGATTGTGCAGGACGCAATAAAGTGACTTGGACTATGCGTGCACGCGATAAGCAACGATTGCTTTATTTTTCGTACGACTCATCCGTCTGTATAACGTCCCCGAGACTTGACGAGGTCAATAACATTTTTATAACACATAGAATGTATAAATAATACCGAGAATCTATCGCACGAATTATTAGATACACGTATATGTATTTATCGCATCGATCGTTTGATTTGTTACGCGAATGAATAAATACCGAGAGCTATGCAGGGTAGCTTGGAAATTCCGAGTGTCGTAGAAAGCTTTGAAAATTCTAAAGTTTGAGAACCGCTGTCATTTAGATCGCACAAGCTTTGTCATTTGAACCCCTGCGTCATTCTAGCCCCTCTGTCACCTGAACCCTGATTTATGCTTCGAAACACTTGCCCTGTCCTACCACTTTCATCCGTTGCTACTGAAATCCTTAGAGAGAGAGAGAGAGAGAGAGAGAGAGAGAGAGACTCTCCTGTAGAAGGAGTTCAACATTTAACCACGAAAGAATTTCTGAGGACTCTATTAAACTCTTATAAAAAAAACTTATTACCCTTCTGTACTTTCATAAACACTTTTACTTTTTCCACGGGTATTAACATTTCTATCGGACTCTTTGTATTTTAATACGCTCCATGGTAATCTTTCCACGATAACAAGTTCTCGCAGACAGTAGAAACGAAGTAGTGCGCGATAGAAAAAATAAGACACTGTTCGATAACGACAGATAAACGAGGATTCGTTAACGATGTTCGTGCCCTATCATTTTTATCGTCGGTTCCGGTTGATCGACGGTCTATAGAAACGTGAAGCGCAGGTTCAACGATAAGCTTATCGCGCGGTTTCGTGTGTAAGAACGCAGAGATCGGGGGAAACTTTCTCGTGTCCTCTTTCCACGAAACATGTAACTCCTTCGTTATCGCGTATGGATTAGGTTCGTCTACATCTTCGTCTGGTTTTATTTTAAAATAGAATTTTCCGTTCGAGATAAACTCCTGGCTACGTGCCGCACTAGTCGCTCTACAGGGTGTCCCAAAAGTCGAGGAGGAGCCGGAAATGGGGGGTAGCTGAGACGATTCCGAACAACAATCTCCTTTGCAAAAATGTCGGATGGGGCTTCGTTAAGGAGATATTAACGGAAAACGCTGACCAATCAGAGCGCGCGTAGACCGTTGGAGCGGCCGCGGTAGCGAAGGCTACGCGCTGGCGGCCGCGCTTGTACGCGAACAAGTGACCCGACGTGCATCGAAGGACATTGACGCTGCCGCCTAGCGCGTAG
>NW_026534341.1:2750668-2753916 GCF_026225885.1 Hylaeus anthracinus
CGTTGAGGAGATATTAAGAGAAAACATTGACCAATCAGAGCGCGAGGATGCCGGTGGAGCGCTCGCGGTAGCGTATGAGCGCGGCCGCCTAGCGCGTAGCCACGCCTACCGCGGGCGCTCCACCGGCATCCTCGCGCTCTGATTGGTCAGTGTTTTCCGTTAATATCTCCTCAACGAAGCCTCATCCGACATTTTTGCAAAGGAAATTGTTGTTCAGAATCGTCTCAGCTACCCCCCCATTTCCGGCTCCTCCCCGACTTTTGGGACACCCTGTATAGCCTCAAGTGTTCGGTACTTTTTTTATTTTAATTTGAGAGCGAAGCATTCCGAGTTACGGTGGATCGGATCAATAATACCCGATACTAATTTTTAGTTCCTTAAAATCGATCTATGATTAATTATTTCGAAAGGAAAGCTAAAGGAAAGTACGCATGCTCTTTGGGAGTATCAGCGAGTTGGAGTGAAATAATGAATTAAGAATTGATTTCAAACAACTAATAACATACATAACAAACAAAGTATCGAGTAACCTCTTCCTTTTCGAAGTCTGTTGAAAAGCATTTTAAATAACTAAAGAGGAGTCTTAGTTTCCATTCATTCCAAATTTCAACCCACCTGTGGATTATTACCTATTCGAAATGAAATATTAACAAAGAATTCATTTTCTGAACTAAAAAGCATTATCGCAAAGGGAAAAAAAAGAGTCGTCGAATGATCTATATTCCATAGGATTTATCCAAGAAATAATTCTTTCGGGGTAAAAGAGTCTGTTGAAAACGAACCGCCACGAATTCATCCGTCGATCCAAACGCACGAAAATCTCAACCCATATTTCGCCCTAGGCTCGCCGGCCGCGATGAAATTGCGAAACCAGTTTCAAACTCAATTTTCTATGTGTCACGTAGCAGCGAGAAACGTCACGGGTTTCGATCAAAGCAAATATCGGGCCGTTTCACCTCGCGAGCGATCGCTGTTTAATATCAAAGTCGGCTTTGACACGGGACGAATGACTCGTGTCGTTTTTGTCCAACGCGGAATATTATTCCAGCACGTTCGTCGGGATATTTAAACAACTCGAAGACCTTGACGCTTTTCGGGCATTATCACGTGGCTGAGATTTATTTCGATAAATTCGAAATTGAAATTGCAACACGGTCGTTTTCTTTTTGTTTTTTTTTTCGTATAGCATCCTCAGGGCAATTTTGTTCGTGCCATTTTGTTTTAAATTCGAATAATCTTTCTGAAGCAAAAGTGCACGAATGCTTGCAACTTAATTCTTCTAATGTATGTAATTTTTTTAGAAATAAATATTGCAGCATTTTCTTCGTAACGGTTTATAATAATAGTTTTTATAACGTATGTAATCTTCGGCAAGTTCCTCTATTGCATTTCGATTTAAATTCAACAAAGTCGCGTGAAAATCTGCATGTTAGGGTCTCTGTTAAAATTACGAAACGTTGATATCGTTTTTCGTAAAACCGGAGTGGTCAATTTAAATCGACATAGACTCGCACGACTCATATTTAATCGAAGAACAATCGAACGAAGTTTCGTTAAAATTCACTGTTAAATAAATCCACGGTGCAACTCCCTTAATTGTATCGACGATTTACGTAATACGTCGTGGTCGCCCAAGTGGCTCGTAATAACAGAGTCCGCGGTTAGGTCTAGTCATGTCAATTATGCAAGTACTTATACTACTCGCGGTAATTGCCGTATCTCGGTGGCATGCTGCCTAACGATACCTACACACCGCCGCGCGAAGGCTTTTAACGATTTAAATAGTTAATAAAATTCACTTTGCGCAAAACCTTGGATCCTCTTTGCTCGTTATTTCAAAGTTGAGCCATCAGCGGAATGACAACACTATGAATCATCGATCAATAACGGAGACATGACTCATTGCGGGTCAACAAAATTACAATTATACTCTCTATTGTGACCAAATCCGGAGTAAAAAAAAAAAAGAAAAGAGAGAGAGAGAGAGAGAGAAAGAAAAAATCTGAACTTCATTTAAAACCAGCTTTCTTTTGTGGTTTTTTCTTCGTGAGTCGCTAAGCTTCGAATGAATGTTTAACATGATTCTGTGAATGTTACTCGATGCGCAAACACGAATTATCGACAACCGCTAGTTAACGCTGAAATTGCAAGTATGCAAACCACTGGAACGGAACTTTACGTGCAATCTTGTATACACGTTATTTACAACTCACGAAGGAAAACCCCTGTCATAATAACATAACCGATTTATCATCGAGTCATCAAGATAATGTCGTTTTACTGAAAACTCGCTGTGTACTTATCTGGTTCAATAACCACATCTATTTACCGATTTATTCAGATACTAGTAAACCCTTGAATGTGAAAATTCAAGTGAAATATCACGATGAAAATTTATAACGATATAAAATTGGAATATAAATATAATAGAGATGATCAATCCGAAATTTGTTTTATTTATTTATTCATTCATTCATTCATTCATTCATTCATTCATTCATTCATTCATTCATTCATTTATTTATTTATTTATTTATTTATTTATTTATTTATTTATTTATTTATTCATTCATTTATTTATTTATTTGACGTCTATCTTACTGTCATTTAATTCTCTTAGAAATCTGAAATTGACATTTAAACTTCACGCTCCCGTTTATTCCTTCTTTCTTCACTTACGTCTAACACGGATCTGTGTTCGCATATAAATTACACTCTGAGTGACATTGAGAAATTAATTCAGCCACATGTCGATGAAAATTAGAATCTTAATCTCACAAACATTGCTATGATTTATGTTTCACTGCGAATCACACGTATTTGCGCGAAAATCGTTGAAATGTAAATTTCAATTATCGAATTTCCGCACCTGGTTTTACTCGTAACTAATTAAATTACCGTTAGAACAGAGATTGCATTTCAAATAAAAATTTGATTCTAGCGATGAGTCAATTCCTGTACAAACACAGAGTGTTTAGTAGACGTGAACATTATTTTCAAAAATTTCTTCTTTCCTAAAAATACGAAATACGAAAGACGACTAAATAATTCAAACGAAATAATAAACATCTATCACAAACTAATCGATATTATTTTTATTTCTAGATACCCGTATCGAAAGTAATAACGGTTCTAAATACATTTTTTCTGATAGTCACTCCTTATTTTCACTTCTTATTTTCATTTCAATTAATATTTGCCCCGGTCTGAATGTGGATACACACATGTAAACATTATTTTCAAAAATT
>NW_026534341.1:2753926-2768154 GCF_026225885.1 Hylaeus anthracinus
TAAATAATTCGCACGGAATAATAAACATCTATTACAAACTAATCGATGTTATTTTTATTTCTAGATACCCGTATCGAAAATAATAACGGTTCGAAATAAATGTTTTCCGATAGTCACTTCTCATTTCGATTAACATTTGCTCTGAACGTGGAAACGAATTTTGCCCGTGTCTGGCAGTGACACTCTACATCTACTTCCAGCCACAATTGAAAACGCGACACGGGGAACGGGGACGTAGCGAATCTCTGCACAATACACGTCGATCGGAAATACACGGCGCGTCGTGGGACTGTGCACCTGTACTCTTCCCCGGGGAGTAGCGACGGTGCATCAGAGGCATTGTGCGCCGCCGTAAACAATACCCGGTGCGCCTCGTGCAAAAGGTGTAAAAATAGCACGCTTCGTCGTTGGCTTCTGCCAATTTCTTTGTATATCCAACAAAGATTCACCGCGAGCGTTCCGGCTTTCACGGTTTAATACGCGTACGATAAGGTTTCCGAGCGGTGGACAGGTCTCGCGATACAAGCCGCTTTGCGTGGCAAATCTAATGATAAAACGTCGCATTTTGGCTTCGCGATTCAAACATCCACTTTTTCTTGTCTCCTCCAAATTTCAACATCCACCGTTTATTTTCTTTATTGGAACCAATCCAGGATCACTTCAAGATTGCGCGTGTGCTTTCTGTCTTCCTCAAATTTATTTATTTATAACATTCGCAACTCTTATTTACATTTCTACTCTACGATTCAATTCTTTACGATTCTATTTCAGGGAAACTGAGCAGCACCGAGTGCAACGTAAACAGGCGTTCTCTTCAAAATAAATTTCCAACGTTGCTTGCTTTATTACTTAACATGTATATGTTATGTCCGTTTTCTATCGTACGTAATTTATATATAATTTTCAACTAGTTTCTATCGTTCTTCTTAATCGATTTTCAATTTTATTTAGTCCCCGGAGTTAAAACTGAAAACACACGAGAGCATCGTTCTCCTCTTCCCGTCAGTTTTAAAACACGACCAGCCTCGAAAGAACGGGTCCTGTAATTAGCGAGGTGGGAAGTGTTCCGCGATAAAAGAAGTTGGGAAAACGTTGGCCCAGAGAAACGAATAGTTGCAGTTTCCCGACGCGTGAAATAACGACCGGGGAAAAAATCACGTCGAACAAAGGCCGCGTCTCTTAACTGAAATTACATCCATTAACGGCTCCCAGCTTGAAACACGTCGCGGCCACGTAACGTTTGGTTACTGTTACGCTTTCCGGATCGCGGCATTTAAAGCGTCGGCCACGAACGACATTTCCGACAGAATTCGCGAGCAAGCTTTCGCACGGAACACTTGTCCGTCCGGAGGATAATGCAACGGGCATTTTTCGTGATAGCCATTTAACGAATTCATGGCCGAAACGAGGTACGACGACGAGAAAGTTTCAGACCATTCGGAGAATCTCTAACTTTAGCTGGAACGCCGATTTCACTTTCGATCGCTGTCGAGTTAGTTTCGAATTCTATATATATATATGAGCCAACGAGTAATTTAGGAAATTTAATGGCTCGATTAGCAATGAAATATGAAATGCTTGCGCCATGTAACGTATTTAGGGGAATTTTAATTTTTTACCATTTTCATTGGACAATAATAATTTTTATTATTAGATATATATATGTCGTGTAAATAATAGCCGTGAATATTTTTGACAAAATATTCATTCTTCCCGAAATTTTCGGTATATTGACTAGATATTTATTCGATTAAAATAAGATTTCATGACGAACGAATAAAATCTAGCGTAGCTTATCCAACTCTTTGGGGTTAGATAGCTGAAAAGTTTTCTCACCTTTTTGAAATTCATTACGAATAAATTAGATCTCGTAGACGTTGACAAAACCCGTCGAGTCGCTTTAGAATTCTATGTATAATTCTGTCCCAGAGGCGAACGAATATCGAGTCGAAAGTCTAATAGGATAATCTTGATAGGATCAAATTTCAAATAGATTTTACAGAAGAAATTTTAAATAGAATTTTAAATAGGAGTTAAAATTGTAAACGTAACTTTCAATTTTCACGAATTAGAACTAAAAAGAAAGCAGACTGGGAATGCGTTTTAAAGAAGAAATTTAAAGAAGAAATTTTAAATAGAATTTTAAATAGGAATTAAAATTGTAAACGTAACTTTCAATTTTCACGAATTAGAATTAAAAAGAAAGCTGGCTGGGAATGCGTTTTAAAGAAGAAATTTAAAGAAGAATTTTAAGTAGAATTTTAAAGAAGATAGAATTTAAAAAAGGATTTTAAAGGAGAAATTTTAAATAGAATTTTAAATAAAAACGTAAACTACAAACGTAACTTTTAATTTTCACGAATTAGAATTAAAAAGAAAGCAGACCGGGAATGCGTGCCAGCTCGAAAATTGTTGGTCGACTGTTTTCCAGTAAATTTATATCGTTTCAACTCGCTCGGAAGTCACAATTTCCAGGTGTAATTTAGGCAACCAGATACGCTCGTAGTTATGATGGATGCGACTCATTCCACGGGTTGCACAGCGGTTCGTTCGATATTTGCAATGCAAACGACGTACGCAATATGCAGTTTAGAAATAGGACAACGGACATTGACTGATTTCTACGACTTCATTAGATATCGATTTCTCTGGGAATATCGTAGCGCGAAGAAAGTCGTCGCGCAACAATTTTATGTGGCACACAATCTAATCCTGTCCTACTAATTCTTATATATATATATATATATAGAATAAAGAAAAATCAAGAATAAAGAAAAATCAAGAATAAACAAAAATAAGTTTACGTATTTCATAAAATATAAATAAAAGTACAACAAAAGGAGTAATTATATTGTTGTCAGTTTGAAAATAAGCTACTTTTTGTAATCGATTAAACAGTTTGAAATGTGTAAAAAGTAAAATTAATTTTGACAGTTGATTTCAATAATTCAACATCGTTGCAAAAATTTGTTGCGAGTTTTATGATCGAAAGCACGTCGAAAGCACGATGAAATCAACGCGAACGGCTTTCAATGGACCCCTTGTGGCTTTCTGATGGATGATTCAATCTCGTTCGCATTCCTTTCGCGTTAACGCGAGTGGCGAGTACATAAAAATTGAAACGATAATTGAACAAATATAATTTGAACGATCGAAACGTACCTTGGCAAAATCTAATACACCGAATTGGCCAAGATCAGTGTAACTACGCACTACGATTGTAATATGAGGATACCTTGGCTCGATAGAGAAATCATTCGACCATTGCCCAATCATATGAATTGTTTAGATCGAGGATTGAAGCACTCGTTCGATCAAATATAACGAAACGAACATCACTACGATACCCTAATTTTCGTAATTAAGGCTACGATGAACTATCGTTGGCTCGTGGAATAGTTGCATTGCTAGATAAGCGTCTTATCTAATGGTCTTTGAATGTTTGCTAACCTGAGGCGTTCGTAGATAATTATAAGAAACTTTAAGCTCGAGGGATTTGTAGCGACGAAAGAAGTCACAATGTTTCAGTTGGTACTTGTCAAGCACTCTCCAATTAATCTGTACTTTTATAACAATGAGAAGTAACGCCAACGAGATAATGACAATCGGTTTACGTGTATGTATTAATATATATTAATACGTACTTTTATAACAACGAGAAGTAACGTCAACAAAATAATGACAATCGATTTAAGTGTATGGTTCCATTAGGGAAGAAATTGCAGTTGCATCGATAAGAGCATCATTGTATCCAAGAATAAATGTAAAATCATTTTATTAAAATCCCATGTCTTTTTTTTTTTTTTTTTTATTTTAAGATATTAAAATTCTTTATTTACACATAAAAGATGATATTTAAAGGTCCATCGCGACCGTGGCAGATATATTTGGTTATTAATAGACTGCGGATCTTTATGCATTTATAGGAAATTTGAATGTGTTAGAACCTACAAAATACACGCGATATGCAAGAATATAAAAAGTAGTAAAGTTCACGTTATAATATTTCCAATGTAAAATAAATTCTTATTTAGGTTAAATTTTTGTAGGCACGCAGTCATAATAATGATTAATATCGATCTTTTGCATTCGAGGTATTTTTTTCTGGTATCCAACAGCAACTCGAGATGATCTCGCTTCGAGATCTCAGCTTCCTCGGTATTCTATTGCCACGAATCCTAAGCTTAGATTAATTTAAAAGATGAGATCTCTAATTCGAGATCTGAAAATCAGTTCACCTCCAACTTCATCGACGGTCGTTTCGTTAACACTTTTGAGTTCCGAAAATATTGAAGCTAAACAGAAATTAACGCTCGTTGATTTACCGCGCCGTGCCGCGTGGTGATCGAGAGTCACCTCAGTCCGCAGTCTAGTTATTAAATATGCAAAATCCCGAAACACCTTTATGGAGTATCCTTTATTTATATCGAAACAATGACGTTGGAAAATGTAAAGAGAAGCGTTTATAGAGTGAATTAACCCTTCGTAAAGGATTTTCCATTTCCACTTTTATACGTACAACGATAAAGAAAAGTCGTCGCAAATTGAAACGCGGAGTGTCATCTGAACGGTTCGTCGAAAGCAGAGCATAAAGCACGAAGCTGGTGTTCGATAAAACCGCTATTCCGAAACCACAAAAGGTCAACGCGCGACTGGCGTTGCGTCATATCAGAAGTGGAGTGCAGGTAAGGTAAATATACCTGGTGCCGTGTCAGCATTACGTATCGCTGGGCGTCGCTGGAGACGTTCTTCGAGCGACGATTATTCGTTGTTCCCTTATCAAACGGGTCCCAATCTCGCGTAACAAGAAGACATAGGGACCGGTGGGGGAGAGAGTGGGTCGAACATAATTAAGATCATTCACGAGATGAAAGGCCTTTAAGAGGGAGTCAGAAAGGTCAAGTGCTGAACAACCGCCCATCGACTTTCGACATCAGTTCCTATGGTGACTGGTAATTTGCATCGAATGTTTCACCTTGTACTTGCCTCCGCTACCCACCGTGCTCGCTTCACCGCACTTGCATTGTTATCGCCGTTAACGCGCTTGCCGTTTGGCTACCCGTTTCAGATGGAAATCTGACGTAACAGGTACCGCGGTTTGACTAATTAGCAAGAGATACGGCTAATTATTTATTAAATCGGAATAGTCCGTTTCGTTCGAAATGGAAATTCCTCGGAAATTCTTCTTGCGGAACAATTCATGGGGAACAGGTGTTTCAGAATTTTGCGTAATAAAGGTTTCTCCGAGAGGGATTTGGGATTTTCTTATTATCGACGTGGACGTAGCCACTTGATAATTATTTTTCACCTTTAATCGGTACGAGGTTTATTTTCACTTCGAAGCAAAATTTAATTCCATATCAATTTTGTTTCATTGAAAAACTAAATCCCTTTACGGGAAAGCCTGTACTATATCAAATTTTAATCGGTATTAGTCGTTGTTTTGTCATTTAGTTACGCCATGTGGTATAAATTGTACGTGTCGTATTTTTTTTTTTTATGAAAAAACAAAAACCTAATATTCCGTGAATGTACGAGTAGCGCGTTCTTAAAAAATAATCTTGTACAAAACTGTTACACTTTTAAAATATACATTGTAATAATAAATAGTAATTCCTTGATTGCAATTTAAATTTCAATAAAACCTCTAAAAACCCTATTTCACAAATGAAGTTAATTATTTCCACAAGGTCACATCCGAAGGTAACTTACAGTTATTAGAATTCGCGTATCTAATGCAATATTTTAATGCAACTATATTCACCGAATCCCAAATAAATTGCGGCACGTGAAAAACATCTAACATTGAAGAAAACCTCGTAAGAAACTGTCGCTAATAACCGAAGGTTAATGCGACGTTAAATACGCAATAAAAAAAAAAAAGAAAAATTTTGATGGATTTAAAACCAAAAAAAAAAATGATTCCCTTTCTATTTCTAACTTCTTATAAGCGCTCTAAAAATGAATCGATCGACTAATTCTCCCTTTTGACGAACCCTTTCTATTTTCTCTTTTTTTAATTAATACTTAAACTTTTTGATAAATAACGTCCAAACAGATGAAGTTCAAGAAACGAACTGATCTAAACATCGAAAAAGACGTTTCGACTAATCTTCCCGAGTCTCGTATACAGGGTGTCCCAAAAGTCGGGGAGGAGCCGGAAATGGGGGGTAGCTGAGGCGATTCTGAACAACAATTTCCTTTGCAAAAATGTCGGATGAGGCTTCGTTGAGGAGATATTAACGGAAAACACTGACCAATCAGAGCGCGAGGATGCCGGTGGAGCGCCCGCGGTAGGCGCGGCTACGCGCCAGGCGGCCGCGCTCATACGCTACCGCGAGCGCTCCACCAGCATCCTCGCGCTCTGATTGGTCAATGTTTTCTCTTAATATATCCTCAACGAAGCCTCGTACAACATTTTCGCTAAGGAAAAAGTTGTTTCAAATCACCTCCCGAACCACCTCTTTCAAGGTGTTACAGCATTTTAGGTAAGAGAAATTGTTATTTTTATTGGCAAATGGAGTTCATATACAGGGTGTCCCAAAAATGTTGTAACTCGTTGAAAGAGGTGGTTCGGGAGGTGATTTGAAACAACTTTTTCCTTAGCGAAAATGTGGTACGAGGCTTCGTTGAGAAGATATTAAGAGAAAACCCCGACCAATCAGAGCGCGCGTAGACCGTTGGAGCGGCCGCGGTAGCGAAGGCTACGCGCTAGGCGGCAGCGTCAATGTCCTTCGATGCACGTCGAGTCACTTGTTCGCGTACAGGCGCGGCCGCCAGCGCGTAGCCTTCGCTACCGCGGCCGCTCCAACGGTCTACGCGCGCTCTGATTGGTCAGCGTTTTCCGTTAATATCTCCTTAACGAAGCTCCATCCGACATTTTTGCAAAGGAGATTGTTGTTCGGAATCGTCTCAGCTACCTCCCATTTCCAGCTCCTCCCCGACTTTTGGGACACCCTGTATTTTCTCCGACTTTTCCATCGGTCGAGCAGCTAGTAATCGTATGTACGAGGAAAGCGAGATGATCCGAATAAAAAAATTAAATCGGCGCCCGCTGGTAACGTTTCGCACCTGCACCTGATTTCGTAGCTGTGCACAGTCGGATGGGATTCCGTCTAATAAGAAATCGCAAGTGGGCGGGGCATCCTGTGCATATACATATGCATATGCTTGGCAGAGAATTCGTGGGAATTCTCTGTCTGGGAATATGTGGAAGCGCAATAAGCGGCGCGGTGAAAATCGATAATCGGCAAGATATTCGCATGGGCGACACGCGAGACGAACCGGTAGCAGACAATGAAAATCGATTCTTCTTGAAAAACAACTACTGCGCACTACGCCGAAGGCCGAGGACGCTTCGCTTGGTCTTCCTCAAAAGCACGTTTCGATGCAAATCGAGCCACTGGCGATACGCGTTATGCCCACGTCAAGTACATCGAGACGGTTTCCGAAAAAGGGCATTTTTGGCTCTATGGCCTGACATAGTCAATTATTTTTAACCCTTAAATGGACGATTATTGTTTCACGTTTTCAAAGTTTTCTTCAAAGTGACATTTGACATTAACTTATTTTCAATGCATAAAAATATTGGATAGTGCCAACATTAAAAAAAAGTACAAAATTCGTTCAGAAATAAAAACTAGTTGTCAAAATTAACAAAAAATTAAAAGAAGGTCAATTTTATCTGTGATGTTTAGTATGTTGTTTAAAAACAACATTGTCCATTTAAGGGTTAAATTGATCCATTTTGTTATTACGAGTAACATTCTTACGTGAAATTCTGATATTTCGTTTTCAAACGTTTGCCATTCTGAGATATTAGAATATCTCAGAAATACGAGATTGATTTTCTGAGATTTCATGTATAAAAAGATTGTATTCTTTAAGAAGGTACAACACATCGTAACGGTCCCAAAAGAAGAGGCATTTTCAGACATTTCTGACGAAACTATACGATGACATGCTTTTAAATTTGTCAGTATTTCTTGAATATTTAATCAAACAGAAAGTAGTCTCATAACGTCGTTAACATGGCGTTACTCTGTTCGATACTGTGCCCAAGCGAGCACCGAAAGAAACATTGCTGTTCGGTCAACAATTACGTAACCAGTATATTTTCGAAACGAGAAATCCAACAATTTTCTTAAACTAAATATCTCGAGGTATGATCGCGTTAGATTTATCGTATATCTCGGAAAATCAGGAAATGGCAAACGTTCGTGAACAAAATTTCAGAATTTCGCCTAAAAATGTTATTCGTTATAATAATAAAAAAAAATTAACTTAAGAATAAAAAACCATGTTAGAGCCTAGAGACTAATTTTCTTAACAGAGTACAACTTGTATCGTATCGATCGGACATATAGTTTTCTCCGCATAGGTCGAAATGACTTCCTCGGTACTTTTAATGTTTAAACAAAGAATATTAAAGCCACTTTCGGTGAACCTGTTAAATTTCTCCCCCGGACTAAACGAATGATCCGAGGACATTCGCGATTAAGAATCATCGAATCCGCGCGCATCGAACCTAAATAAAACGATTTCTAACGCGACAGGCGCGTTTCAAGAGCATCGTTGCATCCAACGCGTTTCAAGAATAATAAAATTAGAAACCACCGTAGAGCCAGCACGCGAACAAATTTCCAATGCCAAGATTAAACAGCGTATCGCCGACGAAATAACAACAACACATCGACGACGTAATACAGATCCGACCGCTAGAACTTGCACATCAGCTGATTGGGGCATTCAATTAAGCGCGATTTTGCGACTGTCGCGTCGGTTGGTTCGCAATTAACGCCGCGTAAATCACTCGAACAACGAAGCTGACGATCATCGCACGACCACGATACTAATTATACGATAGCGCTTCGACTGGATGGCATTCGTATCGTTTGTTCGTTTTATTTGAGCAACGTAACCCAGTGACGGAAAGACAAAAGACTCTGCACACGGAAAATAAAGTCTTTCAATGGAGCACTCGTCGACGCGACGATTACAACGCGACTAATCTAATGCGCAACGCGTGGATACACCAAAGGAAGATAAATAGACACTTGGACACTTTTATACGAGAATATTTGTTTGTTTCTTTATTTTAGAAGCGTATGTAATCCGAGCACGGTAAAAACCTAGTAATGAAATTCCCTCTATCATCTATTCTTTCGTTAGAATAATTCAAAATAGAATTAATTAAAGTCGCGGTACTTTGTACGATATTTGAAACAGTACGAAAGGGTGTCGATTCTGCAAGCTAGATTTAATGTTCATTCGCGTCAAAGGAAATTTCAATGGAAATTTAAACGCACGTTCTCACTGAAAATTATTCATTAATTATTTAATCATTATGTTTAACAAACACGTTATCATCTCGTCCAGATGCTCATCTTCGACACCGTATTTTTATTTATCCAATGAAAATTGTTCGAATCACATACGAATTTTTGATCCTTATCCGATCTTGAACCGATTAAATAACTATAATATAGCGATCCAAATTACAGAATATTTAAACCACTCCGTCGTATTAAAATTTTGGTAAATACGCGAAGAATCTGGAATCCGGTCAATTTGCATTTTTCATTTAGGTCTTCGTCAGTTTCAATTTTTATTTCAACGAAACAATGTTTCCTAAAATATTTCTCCACGCGTACCGAGCATGTATATCTATTGAACAAAGATTCACGCAATGCGTCTGCAACGCAATGTATCGAAAGAAATATTACGAGCCCGAGAAAAGAAGTTTCTGCATCCCAAGTAAGTTTCTTATATTTACTCGATCGATCCTAAAAAAAAAACTGCTACAGTTTTTATTGACAACTAGTGCACTCGTTTATCCTCTCGTAAAAGAAAATGCTGCGCCTACGGTCTCGTGTGTCAACCCCGTTGGCATATATACACGCGACACTTCAAAAGAGGAAAAGTGTCCTTCGAAGAACCAAGACCTTATTATTAGAAATACCATCGATTTGTCGCGGTTCTCGGGTTGTTTAATTTCCCGTTAGCAGGGTCTTTGTACACAGGCTATGCTGTGTTTTCTTCGAGACAAAGAAACAAACAACGAAATTTAAGATGCTTCGGGACGTGCCCTTTGTTTCTAGCTTAAAAAAAAAAAAGTTGATTTTTTGATCAATATTCCCGTTGCTCGAGCTTTTTAAGATATTTCTACCAAATTACGCGAACAAAAATTGAACAGAATAGTTGAACAGCGGAATATTCCACGTAACTTGTAAACAAATTCGGGAGGACAGCTAAGACTTTTTGAGAATCTTATTTATATATATATATATATATATACCAGTTTCCAGGTAATTTTATACGTTCACATGTACGAGTAAAATATTTCTACCAAATTATGCAAACAGAAATTGAACAACGACGTGGAGTATTGCACGTAACTTGTAAACAAATTTGGCAGGGCAGTTAAGATATATACAAGAAATAAGATTCTCAAAAAATATATAAACAATATATATATTGTTTACATATTACAGATTCTCAAAAAATATATAAACATATATATGTTTATAAATATATAAACAATATATATATATGTAAACAATATATAAACAATATATATATGTAAACAATATATATATATATGTTTATAAATATATAAACAATATATATATGTGTACAATATATATATATGTTTATAAATATATAAACAATATATATATGTAAACAATATATATATATATATGTTTATAAATATATAAACAATATATATATGTAAACAATATATATATATATATATGTTTATAAATATATAAACAATATATATATATATGTTTATTAATATATAAACAATATATATATATATGTTTATAAATATATAAACAATATATATATTTTTTACATATATATATTGTTTATATATTTTTTGAGAATCTTATTTATTATATATATATATATATATTTTTTTTTTTTTTTTGAGAATCTTATTTATTGTATACATATATATATTGTTTATATATTTTTTGAGAACCTTATTTCTTGTATATATCTTAACTGCCCTGCCAAATTTGTTTACAAGCTACTCCACGTCGTTGTTCAATTTCTGTTTGCATAATTTGGTAGAAATATTTTACTCGTACATGTAAACGTATAAAATCACCTGGAAACATGGTTAGAAAAAAGAGAGTACCTCCTCGTGGACCATAAAAATGACTTCTATCGCGAAATTGTAGCAAAGATGTGTGTATATTCTAATTTGCGGAAAACAAAAATAAAATATTTTGTTCGTTTTGTAAATGACATAAGAAAATTTCAGAAGAATTGTCGCACGTTGGTTTCGGTCGCGATGTATCATTCGAACGATCTTGGAATGGTCATGGACGAAGGTTTGAGTAACACTGTTCCATTGGCTCGAAACGGACGCAACTGTAACCGCGTGCGAAACCTATCAATGCCTTTTTGCACACGTCTTCCGGCAGTGGCAGATTAGGCATATTACGATAGAGATAGGTGAACGGTAGGCGTATCAGAGTCGTTTGCATAATAACGCGGCAGCTGCTTCGGCCGCGAGTCTGCAAACTGTAGTCGTTATGATTTGATTCAATGATGAGCGGTGTACTATCAAAATTTAGCAACGTAATGCTTAATGGACGTGTCGATCCTAGGATAGATCTCAGACACGAATCAAGACGATCTCGGATCGTTCGGTGATAACGAAAACTATTGCTGTATAGTACGTCGATGTGCATGTAAATACATTTCGTATGTTCGTTTGTATAATTGTATGTACAGACATTTTAATTTCACGTGTCTTTCAAATATATTCACGTATATGCTTTGAAAAATAATATATATATATATATATACTTTAAAACGATAACATTATTTATATCAAAAAAAAAAAAAACAACAATAAGAAAATTGAATATACGATTTTGAGAAATTTCTCCAAAAAAACTACAAAATGCAAACAATATGCGAGAATATAAAAACGATTGAAAGTAACGTTCACGTTACAATATCTGCAGAGTAAAATAAATTCCTATTTAGGTTCTATTTTTGTAGGCACGTTCGCGAAGATTTCATTTTGCATAAAGATCCGCAGTCTAATAATAATAATATATATGCGATAGTATTCTGTGAATATTATTTGCATACATATACATGTATAAAAGTTACGTTCGTTACTTTCATTCGTTATTCGACATTTTTATCTACATCCGTAGATGAGAGCGTTGCCCATCTCTAATCCTGACCTCGTTCGCGATCGACCGGCATTTTCATTTTCACGGGAGATATTTGGTTGTCGATGAATCTTCCACGAAAAAGTGATTTTCACGCTCGTAGGCACCTTCCGCATTGCACCAGATCGGTTACGTCACTGTTTCAACCCTGCCAACCACAGTTTTCCTCGCATTCGAGTTTCCAGGCCCCGTGGCACCGGCAACAGTTGCGTTCTGGATCGAGAAACGTTTAATTACAGCGGTGCAGAACTTTTCCGTCCGTCTAAATACGAGACAAATTTGCGCCGAAATTAATGGGACCGAACGAAGGCTCTTTTTATAGGGAAGCACGTTTAACCGTGGAACTGGTGCAACACGACGCGGAGGAAGGCGACATCTAAATCGTTAGAGAAGATAGTCTGGCCTACGAAACGCTAATTAGACGATTTGTAGGCTATTTTTCCAATTAAACATTGTTATAGAAAACGGTATCGGTGTTTTAAATGTAAAAACAGGACGTATGTTATGAATAGACCGAGGATTGTGCAAAATAAAATCTTCGCGAACGTGGCTACAAAAATTGAACCTAAATAGGAATTTATTTTATTCTGTATATATCATAACATGAACTTTACTTTCAATCTCTTTTATATCCTTACGTATTATTTGCATTTTGTAGGTTGTTGCACATTCACATTTCCTATAAATGGATAAAGATCCGCAGTCTAGTCGTGAATCTAAAATTTCGTATGGCAAACACCGCGACAAGTTGATACGCTCTAAATCTTGTAATTATATATGTATATTGTAATTCGTGGTTGGATATAATCAGTAAATGTGTAGGTCGATGCACGTATTTCAGAAAGCAAATAAAGATTCTAGAAAATTATGTTAGGTGGACTGGAAGGTAATGTCGTTTCTTTTACATTGAATTCGAACAAATTTTTTATAAATTTCTATTTTTAATCATTAATTGTATAATCGTTCCCGCTATCAATAGCCTTGTGCCATCTAGTGTGCAAATTGTCAATGGCAGATCGATAAAAATCAATGAGCTGATGAACGATAAACACTATTTAAAATTTCAAAAAACGACATTATTTTCCGGTTCACCTAATATACCCGTTTGAAGAAAAAAACAAATCTGCCAACAAGCGTCTTATTTCTCGGCCCACTACCCTTAGCTGTAACTTAAATGGCAACGCTATCGCACGTAGGATAGAAAGCTAAAATAAACGTCAACCAAGTTACACGCCAGATAATTATCACGAATTGCACGTCATTGCGTGCAACGAATGACGATTTATTTCGTCCCACTTCAATTTCCCTAACTGAATTCCGTTTTGTTTGCGGCTCATTTTCAACGAGCGAACTGTTTTCATCGAGAAAACTACACGGCTCGAGGCAACCGAACGATCACTTACTTAAATTACGTTATCGCTCATTCAGATAACCGATTCTCCTTTGACAGCTTCGACTTTTTCTGTATAAATTATGCATGTAGTTAGAACAGTGTTTCTCAAACTTCGTCCTCACGCGTAACACCTGTGGAAATAGATAATTCTTTGGCGAATTGGAATCGGAATTCATCGAAGTACTTTTTTAATGTTTAATTACTTTTTTAATGTTTAATTACTTTTTTGTAGTTTAAAACTAGCTGTTTCTTTAGAGAAGATATTTAAATTTAACAAAATTTCACTGAATTCGTGCAGTTTCATATTTTTTAACTTGAACGTTTTACAAATTATTCATTAATAAATGCAATGCATGAAAATAAATGGAAACTGTGGTTCTCTTTAAATACAGGGTGTCCCAAAAATGTTGTAACACCTTGAAAGAGGTGGTTCGGGAGGTGATTTGAAACAACTTTTTCCTTAGCGAAAATGTTGTACGAGGCTTCGTTAAGGAGATATAGAAGAGAAATCATTGACCAATCAGAGCGCGAGGATGCCGGTGGAGCGCTCGCGGTAGCGTATGAGCGCGGCCGCCTAGCGCGTAGCCACGCCTACCGCGGGCGCTCCACCGGCATCCTCGCGCTCTGATTGGTCA
>NW_026534341.1:2773154-2818349 GCF_026225885.1 Hylaeus anthracinus
AATCACCTCTTTCAATGTGTTACAACATTTTTGGGACACCCTGTATATAGTGGAGTTTATATCTATCTTTATTCAGACTTTTTACACGCAAGCCTTCTGTCATAATATTAGTATCTATAACAAATAGTTTCATGTATTTTATTATGCTGATAAGCATATTTTTCAATCATAGATAATTTTAACAATTTACGATACACATTCTATACCTCCGACATTTACTATTTCGCACAATCCTTTGCATGTTACATAATCCTGTTTTTTTAAATTAATTCTTTCTCCAAAGTCCTTCTTTATTAAGGACAAGAAGAGAACATTTACCAGGATAAAACGGTGGAAAGGTTAAAAACGCATAAAATGACTGTTCTTTACAGTAATTTCTTCTCGTTCGTTAACCAGAATCTTCATAAAAAGAGAGAGATCTCACTAGCTGACCAGATGTGTACAAAACTTCAATCTTGCGATAAAACCACTAGCAAGCGTAAGCTTCCTGCTCCGTTATTACATAAATAGAGTGACTCACGGATTCGTTATTCCCATGCATCATAATAATAACTAATTGCAACAATTTCCGTGCTATCTTCGGCATCGAAATTACAAAACACCGAGTTATCGTGTCGTGTTCCTACGTGTTTTTGTGTTACCTTGTATCACGCATTGAATATTTTTTTTTTGTTTTTTTTTTTTGAACCAATGTTTACTTTTTGTGTTTGGCCTTTAAGTGCACGCTTGAGATAATTACGAATGTTGTCATCAAAGATTCGAATTACGACTAATTTTCTCAGTAATAAGAAATTAATTGAACAGAATTCGAGATTAACATTTTGGCACAGGGATTTAACGTTACTTCTACCTCGACGTGGTTTATTATTAGTGTTTATTAGCCCGCGCGAATTTGGCCTGGGTTTTAATGCAAATTCGAAGCTGGTTATGACGCGAGATATTATCGTTTGACCATTTGCCAGGCCCGGGAAGAAAATGGCACGGTCTGGTTTAGAGAATATGTTATACGGCGTGTAGATACTGGTTATCTGTCGATTGGAACAGTAAATCCTCAAGGAACGTTCGTAAATGTCGGCGATAGTCTTTCGTGAATTACGGGTCTACAAATGCTGCTATCGGTAATCGTATACGTCACTAGAAAGAATATTGCGCCACGAATGTTTATTATTACTCTTGATTCTATTTATACGGTACCGAGAAGATATTCCTCCTGGCGAAATGTGAGAAATTTTGTTTATAACTTTCGAACCCGTTACAGACGAATTTTCTGATAATTATTGCGAGTCGGATGTAAGAAAAATGCAATTTTCACGTTTTATGATCAACCTGATTCATTCTTCCTCTTACTCTCTGTAGCGTCTTCAGCTTTAATCCAATTTTATATTAGGTCGTCCTAAAAGTTTCTCTCGTGAGTTGCATTCAATTATTTTCTGTGGCAGTGTTTATATAAATAGACAATCTGATTTCTTAGACATTGATGCTGTAACATTAATGGAGCGAAATGAATTGTACACAATTTTTTAATGTAACATAAAACATAAAATATCGTGTATGTATCAATTATTAATAAAAGGAAAGAAACTTTTCGGACAACCTAATATTTATTAGATTCGTGACACGGAAAGGAATGAATTTTTTATTTTATTTAAGAAATTCGTATTGAATTATAGTTAAATATTTGTATTACTATGGGTTATATTGTAAAAATATAGACTTGCTCGCTGAATCTTTTACTTTGAAATTAGTTAAAAAAAGAAAAAAAAAGAAAAAAGAAAAAAAAAGAAAATTGACTTTGTAAATAATCAATGTGTTATTGATCTATATGAAACGGAAACAATAAAATCGTCGTAAAGACAGCTTTTATGTAACTCACGCAATGATAATACGACAACGTGAAAACGTTGACGGAGATCGAGAATTACAAATCAACAGATTACGTGTCCGAGACATTTTCCTGAAATTATATGCACACTCGATGCGTAATATATTGACGATAAAATTAATGCGCAAGACGGCGCCAAGCGATGCGTAATCTGTATACGTTTCTTTCGAAGAAATGCGATGTACACTACCGGCTAACAGTATGAGATCACCTAATTTATTACTTAATTAAAATGAAAGATAACTCGAAGAAATATTGTTAACAAATCGAATACTTGCGAAACTTTTGTACTAAGAGCACATTAAGTAATACTAAATTCACGTTGTATTATAAATAATGCGATAGAAAAACAAACAAAAATCACAAAAAATCGTAAAAATCCAAGGAGCTAACATTCTCGAATAATTCGTTTGAAATTAAATATTTAAAACGATGCAAGACAAATTATTACGAAAAGTTCTCAAAGTTAATTATCGACGGCTTCTATTATTTTTGAAGAATAATAAAGAATAATAAGAAGAAAAGTGTATCGTCCACTGATATGGAAATTATTGAAATGATCTATCCTATACATATGTAAATCAAGCTTTGATAACGAAAACGGAGGTGATTTACAAATATTGTTATGAAAAGTTCTCAAAGTTAATTATCAACAGCTTCTATTATTTTCGAAGAATAATAAGAAAAGTCTATCGTGCACTGATATGCAAATAATCCAAATGATCCATCCTATACATATGTGAATGAACCTTTGATATCGAAAACGTACCATTTATCAGCAATAAAGTGGACAAATCGTCCTATCTAAACATATTAAAATATAATCTAAAGTGAGCGGTGCAAAACGGATACTTTTAAGTACTTTCGAGCTTTACGATAACAATCATAATCATAAATCCTATGTACTCAGCAAAGAGTTGGTCGCCACGTATCTACCCCGCAGTACTTCAAACACCTAACCAATCGATAGATACTAATGCAATAAAACATGTTTGACAGGATAAAAAAGCACGATTATCCAATCTTAATACGACAAATCAGTTCCGGGGTGACTGACAAAGGAAGGCCACGAACCGTGCGACACCGATTTTCATGATGAAAAAACTAATTGTGCTATGTTTCGGCGTTCGATTAGACGAACCTCGTTTTCGAAAAAAAATCGAGGTCAAAGATTACGGTATCGGATCAATTTTCAACCAGAGCTATCTAACTATCTACAGATCTTAGAAAGAAAGTTCATTATCACTGTTATACTTGACAATCGCAAATTCATAGGTTTCGAGCTATCGACACTTTAACGTCCGCTCACGGACGCTAAGTCCGTTTACAGAACTTACAGGATTAACAGTTTAATGTTAATCTACAGCTTGCTCCATAATTGCACAAAAATTAATTCTAAAACTACCATCAAAGAGATACTTACTGAACCTATTAGAATATATTTGAAATTGAAGAAGAGGAAGGTTAAAAGGAATTTCAGTGATTGCTAACAAAAGTGATCGATAACTGAGTAATTCGAAAAAGAAATTAGGAATACAACGGTCGAAATCCAAACAGGTTCGGAGTTGTAGTGTTAATCTACAGCTTGTTCCATAATTGCACAAAAATTAATTCTAAAACTACCATCATCAAAGAGATACTTACTGAACCTGTTAGAATATATTTGAAATTGAAGAAGAGGAAGGTTAAAAGAAATTTCAGTGATTGCTAACAAAAGTGATCGATAACAGTAATTCGAAAAAGAAATTAGCAATACAACAGTCGAAATCCAAACATGTTCGGAGTTTTAGTGTTAATCTACAGCATAAAAATGAATTCACAGCTGGTTTCGCGATGGCACGAAAGTAATGCACGCGTTGAAGGTCTTGGGGTTTAATTCCGCAAATCGATCGGAACCGTTGAGTGTACCGCAGGGCGTTAAGGGTCAATTTGAAACGACATTCCGTCCGCGAACGTCCGACCGCGCAGTCACACGGTCGATTCATTTAAATGACAAATTGACTGTGTTCTCCTCTCCTGGGAACTTTTTCGCGCTACGGCGAACGGACCTGTCGCGTTCCTCGTGCCGGAATACGCGAATCGCATTCAGAGCCTCGCCGCGACCTCGGCTTGGATACGCTTACCCGGACCGGACGAGTATACTAATCGCGAATCGCTAACCAACCGAAGGGGGAGATGTTATCCGTCGTGCACGTTGCCTGCGAAATATCAATAGCGGTTTGTCTAACCCTTTCGACACCGCTTCTGCAACGGAGGAGTCAAGAGTCGTCAACCAATATTGAAAGAATGATGTTTCATAGCTATTCGTAGCATTTACGTTGGCTGCCCGGTATAATTGTTAATATAATGGTCAGTGTAATGATATACTTCGACGGGAAAAGATAATATATATTTTGTTGCATTAATGATTCGTAGATATACTGCAATTAGGTTCTCGATATACAGGGTGTCCCAAAAGTCGGGGAGGAGTCGGAAATAGGGGGTAGCTGAGACGATTCTGAACAACAATTTCCTTTGCAAAAATGTCGGATGGGGCTTCGTTAAGGAGATATTAAGAGAAAACCCCGACCAATCAGAGCGCGCGTAGACCGTTGGAGCGGCCGCGGTAGCGGTGGCTACGCGCTAGGTAGCCGCTCTCGTACGCGTACAAGTGACTCGACGTGCATCGAAGGATATCGACGCGGCCGCTCAGCGCCGTAGCCTTCGCTACCGCGGCCGCTCCAACGGTCTACGCGCGCTCTGATTGGTCGGCGTTTTCGCTTAATATCTCCTTAACGAAGCCCCATCCGACATTTTTGCAAAGGAAATTGTTGTTCAGAATCGTCTCAACTACCTCCCATTTCCGGCTCCTCCCCGACTTTTGGGACACCCTGTATTTGAATAGGGAGGCCACGAAGCGTTGTTTTTGCCAGCTATTAAAATTATTGAAAATTACGATTATTTACGTTTTTAAAAAATTCCGTGCAATCCAGAGATAAACAAACCGTAACTCCAACAATAGGTGACAACAAAACAAATATGGAAGAATAGAAAATAAAACTCTGCGTCTATTATTCGTAACAAAGTTTTCTCATCTCTGAGATCGAATTACGGTGAAAACTACAAATTAAATTCCACTATAAATCGCGATAGAAATTAGTGAAATTTTCTCCTAAATTGAGATAGAAACTACGACGAAGTTCATGTACAAACGAGTTACGTACCATCATAATTAACAAATAACGCTAGGAATTGCCCTCAGTTTCATAAATCACGTTAGAAATGAATGCAACTAATTTGACGTGTAGCTTGTTAATTAACTCGCACGATAGCTAATCTACGAATTTATTCAAAGTAAAATTCATAAAAGAAAAGAAAAGAAAAGAAAAGAAGAGAAAAGAAAATGGAATATTATATTTGCTCCTGCTAATAAATATGTTTCACGCGAGAATCGCTCAAGCGAACAAGACAAGTGAAATCTTCGTGTTCGCAGATTTAAATTTCCGCTACTAAGTCCATTAATGATAAACGACTAATAAAATATCAGACGAAACGGCTGATTGTATTAACACTGATCTACTAACGTGCCTCGTGTTCGCGGCCCGTAAACCTTTTAAGAATTCCAAGTAGAGTCGTAAATATCTCTGGAAGTTCATCTCCGGAAGAAGAAAGATCTCGCGAAAGCTGAACAAGCACGTGAATTATTCAACGCAAAAATGACACGAGACCGATCCACGACCGACCAAATACGACGGTCTCGATACGTAACATTTCTGCTGGAAAGAGGATTTTATACTTATTCGGCACAGAGCAAATTATGCTGATCTTCCACCTGAACCGCGCGACTGCGACCTGATAGAATAAATTTTGTTATCGAATTAGCTGTTCGTATGAATTTACACCAACCGCTCAAATAAATTATCGGTCAACTGCAGATTTCGCGGTGTGTGGTATTTATGAAACCACCGTATGCAGAATATATTCGACGAAACAATTTAATAGAAATTAATATAATCCCAAGGATCAGATCGATTTTAAACTTTGACTGGATTTCGAAACTCGAGGCTTAAATAATTCGCAGAAATAATAAATTGCATTTGTACATTTATAAATTACTGCTAGAATTTTTGTTTTCGTAAAAGTGTTATTAATGATGTACTACGAAATGATGTAATATGAAAAAAAAAAAAAAAGAAAGAAACGAACATCGTTAATATCTAACCAGTATTTCACAGACTTGTGTCGTGCAACTCGTTTATGAGTTTGTTATGAACGAAATATCCTGGTAACAAATTCAAAGAAAAATTCGTTACCGATAAATCATTCAGTCCTAATAAAGTATTTGTTCGCAACAAACTTGTAAACGATAAATGCACCGCTCGCAAATCCCTAAAGTGTCGATAAATGATTGGTGTTACAATCACTTTCGAGAGCAAAAATCAATGGAAAGCTGCAGGAAACTACGAAGGCATTTATTTATGCAAAATGTTCTCGCCTCGATGTTTCCGAAACCTATCAAGAGTTTAAGGCCGATCCAAACTTTCAAGATCGTCTGGATTTAAATAACATTTAAAGCGATTCGACTGTTCGCGTGTTCGAAAGTTTCGAATCTCTCGCAAGACCTAGATACGAGAAGCGCCCATCGCTATTTAATCGTGGCATTCAATGCCAGGACATTAAAAGTAACGACCCTGTGTCACGTGAAAATTGACCTTTATTTTTCCCGCCAACGCGAGTACTGCGCGATCCTCAGGCAAGCGATCAGCTGGCAATTGGCCATCCCATTTGCTCCGCAACAATCACTTGTTAGTCTTTCGAGAATCGCAAAGTGGAAGTATCGAAAGTTTAAGTGACGATATCAAACGGATTGAAATTTTTCGATTTTCGATTTTTCGATTTTCGATGCGTCGCTAACCTTAACACAGGCCGAAAGTTACAATTTTTTCATATTTTTATACGCGATGAAAATCGAAGAAAATTATTACGTAGATATTTTCACGTGTATTTTTCATATTTTCTGATGTACATTTGTTTAATGACCGCATTATTTCAACTTGGAGCCTCTAATAAACTAATATACTACCTCTAATACACTACCAATTATAATAAAATTTCAGAGGGAAATATAAATGAGATTTGTTTAAATTGCTATGCCATAAATATGTCGATATAAAATAAATTCTTCCAGAAAAAGGACTTTAGCATTTTGTTTCCGAATAACGAAATAAACCTGGCAACTATAAATACACGTAAATATATTATCCAAGTTATATAAATCAGATATACTCTATATACCATTTTGATCAAAAAACAAAATCGTAAACTTCCGTTTGGAAAACCCTTTAAATATTTCTGGAAATATTTTATTCGAGTTATTGTCCTCGATCGAAGTATCAAAACGATATTCATACTATTGGAACATACTCATCTCCCATAATACTTGAATACGAAGCTACGTATCAGTAATTAACACACCGATATCAACGATCATCTAAAAGACGTTCGCTATTATCAGTCAAGATTAATCCTTAATTCCTTTGGTATCGTTGTTGTAAATGTCAACAAGTGGCGTATATCGTTTGGATAGAACGGATCGTCCACGATAAGAGTGTGTCGCACGAATATAAATTAAACAACTACCCGTCAGTCACTTATTAAACAAAAACTAGAATTTAAATTACAGAACAAAACATTTCACAACGCGTTATCTAATCAAATGAAACCAACTCGAATAAATTGCTATAAATCGAATGTATCATCTATTATCTACTGTTTGAATCATTTATTCGAATAACGTGATGTTTCATCGATAGAATATTTTTAATCATTTTTACAAACAATGTGCCAATCACTCTGCTGATCCACTGATCCACTCTGCGAAAGGCAGAGCTCGCGTCAAAAATATTCGTTGATTCGTTGCCGTTGTGTTTTTAATTCCAAAAGAATTTTTAACGAATCCGAGAAACACAATCAGTTAATAAGCAACGGGATCAAAGTAACGGACACGATGTTTGGACAACACTGGAGATATAATAGTTACACGAAAACGATCTAGATTTTGTTCAAACGAAACTATAGAGCAACGATCAATGGATAAGAATTTACAGTGTGGGTGAAACAGGCGAAATTTATTGTCGGGTTCGAGGATACACAAACACTCGATAGACCACATGAAACAGCTCCTTGGGTTCCCGGAACATTAAACTGGATTTAATGAGGCAATGTGCCAAAGCTCTACCTCAAGGAAGTATCTGCTTCGAGTAATTTTCCAGGAAATGTTAGCAAACGTCTCTCGTGAAAACTTCGAGAAGGGATGTTTCGTGCTTTACATTAGATTACATGACTATACACCGGGAATCTGTGGGAACGATAAACAACATTGAAGAACGGATATGAATAGATGCTTCGGGTTAGTTGTTGACAACTATTTGCGAGCTTATTCGTCGTATCAGTTATTCGTGTTTTTTTTTTTTTTTGGAGGGTTAGTTCGGACAAGTTGTCGCCATTTTTACGAAGGTCGATTCAGGTAAGTTGTTGACAACATGTCGTTGCTTAGTTTAGGTCAAGGTAAGGATCGGGCAAGGTTCGGAGTTCGGAGGAATTTAGGGAAAAGAATGAAAATAAAAATGAAAGGAATCCTCGGAGATATGAAAATTGAGAGATGATCGTTTTTTCAATCTCGAACAGATCGTTGTTTATTTTGATATAATAGATAGTGAAATAGAATGTACTGAATTGTCGCGTGTTAAATAAATTTAATGCATTTCAAGTTAAAAACTGTGCTTGAAAATTTCGTTTAAAAAGGAACGTATTGGGATAGAACAGTGTATCGTGTACTAGCAATGAATTTTCAAAACAATAATTCGTGGGACCCGTTGGAGACACTAGACAGAAATCTCATTAGCCTACTGGATATTACGTCACTGGATCTGACAAGTTTAAGTCACGAAACATAATCCCATCATGCCCGCATCTAGACGCAGTGTTGTCGCGAATTTAACGAAGTTACGAAACAGAAACGTACATCAAAATTTAATCCGAATCATTTAATCGCGATCTTTTTAACATTACGATGAGAACTCTCGCTAAACAAGATACTTGCGAGTGGCGTATAACGAGCGTACAAAATAAAAATAAAACAAAATAAAACGCTATGTTCGCGTTGGATGTGTCGTTGTTAAGACAAAGGTAATTAATTCAAAAGACATCCTATCGGCTAACATCGTTTATTAACATTGCAAATTTAAATTATACAGGGTGATCCACCTAAGTAAGGCCACCGAAATATCTCCTCTATTTTAATGGAAATAGCATACAGAATATTTTTTGTACCCCCACAATTAGAGGAGATATTTAGGTGGTCTTACTTAGCTGGACCACCCTGTATTCTCGTGTATGTAAATATACAGGGTTTCCCAAAAATGTTGTAACACCTTGATAGAGATGGTTCGGGAGGTGATTTGAAACAATTTTTTCCTTAGCGAAAATGTTGTCCGAGGCTTCGTTAAGGAGATATAGAAGAGAAAACATTGACCAATCGGAGCGCGAGGATGCCGGTGGAGCGCTCGCGACAGCGTATGAGCGCGGCCGCCTAGCGCGTAGCCACGCCTACCGCGAGCGCTCGACCGGCATCCTCGCGCTCTGATTGGTCAATGTTTTCTCTTAATATCTACTCAATGAAGCCTCATACAACATTTTCGTTAAGGACAAAGTTGTTTCAAATCACCTCCCGAACCACCTCTTTCAATGTGTTACAACATTTTTGGGACACTCTGTATAAATAAATTGTAAATAAGTTAAGTGGAAGCTAAATGTAATTCCTACAACGATACAAATTGTCTCGAACAGGTTTCTATCGAAAACGATACAGTTACTATGAAAGGGTTAACCGTCAGATAAAAACCGATGCTTCCGGAGAAGCAGACATCCTCGACTCGAGGATGCCAGTTTTCGACAGAACCGTAAATTCCCCCGTGTTCTAACCTAACGAGCATGCACACAAGCAGACCTTGGTAACGATGTTTGTTTAACATGTCGTTTGTTTCATTCGCGCTGAACCATACGACAATGTAACGTAGCGCGAAATACTACAACGAGTATCGCGTCGTTGGACCCGGGCAAAACTTGACTCTCTCTTTGCCTCGCACTTGGCTCAGACGCTCTTATTTACTCATCTCGTTAAACACCGTCGACATAAACAATTCCGAATCGAAGACAGTCGCCGAGGGGATTGGCATCGATCAAACAACGATACCGGGTGGGATGAAAATACCGTGAAAACAAAGATCGAGATTACGATTTGGCGATCTGTCACGTTCGATTGACAGCTAGCATCCAACGGTGGCCAGAGCGCGCCACGCAGTCCCGAGACCAGACACGCAGCACGAATAACCTAGGACGCTCGTCTCGGAAATGAGACACGCGTTGATCCGACACCGGATCGAAACGTTGAGTAAAGACAGGCGGTCTCGAGTAAAGGGCGCGAATCGAAAAATGCGAGTGATCTTGGAAAAAAGGGCGTGTGAATGCCCGCCGAGTCCCTGGCTGTTCACTGTGATACGGGATAATGACACGATTGTCGCACGAAAAGCAAAGATACGAACGCGAATCGAGCCGCGGATTATCGATTACCTGGGTATGCAGTTTGGAGCCGTGCGATCCACTTCCCAAGTGGCGAACAGCTTCATGGGAACAGGCCGGGTGGCCGGGGCTGTCGTCTTCGTACGCTCCGCCATTTTTGGCCCGTCGGCCCACAGAAACACTCACCACACCTTCAGTTCACCGCGTCTCGCGGCTGACTGACTAAGCTCGCTCGTGGCGCCATGCGAGCGACACACTCGCGACGCAACCGAGAATTACGGAAACGTACGTGGACACCTATCGGACGACGTCGGAACTAAGCTAACATGGACGCTGTACCCGCTGACGTAATCTTAATCGAGAAACGGCAGTTCGGTCGGTAATAAACGGTTATCCTAAGAGGGCTTTACGATTTACTTTTTCAATAGCTAATTTTTTTATAATGTACTCGGTCTATGGGCTCGACTTAGAGTCTATGACCTTTTAAATAAATTCAATTCAATTAATTTTTTATATCTATGACTAGACTGTCAAATATATTTATTGTCATATGTACAGGAATCTTCTGTGGTTTGTAGTTTCAAAATTATCAGGTTTACATACTCTTTCATAAATAACTACGAAAAATTATCTTACAAAGTGTACAGCGTAACGCATTTCTGTTATCTAAATATGAAATAATATACACAACTTAATTTGAATTAAAAGTCGCAACAATTTTGCTACAGAGTTGTTGATTCATACTCTATAGAAGACTATACAAGTAGAAGGAATAAATATATCTTTTCCAATGTTATATTCGATATCACTATAAGAGATAATATTCATAAATTCTTATATCATAACACGTATTAATACAAAGTTAAATTATTATACACGAGTGTGATTATATATGAGCATCTGGACAGTATAATTATTACAAAATATAATTACAATTTACTATACCTAATTTTCTGTTTATCTTGATGACCATAGTATTCATTAATAATAAGTTTACAAAGAAACAAATGAAACACAATTATAAGAAAACAGATACTAATCCAAAAAAGCGTAGGTAATCCACCAAGTTGATGCCCATGCTTGTGTAAAGCCATAACAAGATGATCGTGTGCCGGAGCTGGAAAAAAAGTATAATATATATTTGATTATATGTTTAAGGTTAAAAAAATATTTTATTTTTATATTTACCATCGTGTACTGCGTGAACATGTAACGCATTTCGCAGATCTTGCATATGTTGATGATCAGACGTTATATATAATATAGCTGTTAATGGCTTTGTCAATTTTACTGGAAAATTTGTATAAGACTGACTTAAGGAAACAGGTGCGTCCAAACAACCTGCATCACAACCGAAATAGACACTGTCACTTTTGTCTAAAGCTACTCCTAATACTGCGCGATTATCTTCTCCAACAGTTACTGATATATTCAGATGAGTTACATTGCCGTAACTGATTCTCCTAGAAAGAGAAATACAAGCATGAATCTCATTCAATATTTTTTCTCTGATGAGAATATATAAGGTAAAGTGATACAATACCTAAACAAATAATCTCGATGAAGATATTGCGGATCCATGTTAAATTCAAGATGTTGATTGCTGAAACGCAAACTGCCAAGGCTCAAGACAATAGCTTGTTGAACCGCTGAAGGGTCACCAGTTATTAAATGATGGCATCCTTGTTTTTCTAGTGTTATTAACCATGCTTCGACTACATTATTCACACCAGCAACTGACGATGTATCTTTCCATAAACGGGGTGCATCTCTGAAACAATAGAATGTCGCTAATTTTCGACGCTTAATCTATTGCCCAGCGAAGTGAATGTGTGGGTACATCAGACGGAACGGTAACGTACCGAGTCTATAAACAAATATTTATAAAACGATATGCTACTTACAAAGTATAGTGTCCACGATAACAACCTTCATTCATGGCTACATTTTTCTCCACATCTGGAATACCTTTCGAAATTTGAGATAACACATAATATATCGTGGAATTTATTTTATGCCCATTAATAGCACCATCAGCTTTAGAATCACTTATTCTAAGACTCGTATACCAGTAACTTTGCCAAAGGTTAATATGATCATTCTTCAAATTTCGTTGCGAGAGTCTGATTGCTTTCTTCATCGCCTGATCAAATTACGTCAGATTAAAATATGTACGTGTACGATTCTATTTCAAACTTGTTATTTATACGTACCTCTATAGCTTTTTTCTTTGTGATTTCAGAATGAATATGGTGATCTTCCATAGCAATAGGTTCACTGTACTGTATACTAGTCATGAATTTTAATTTTACAGTACTTCTTGCTTTAACTTGTATTACTCTCAATGGAACTTTGTAAAGTATTGAAACAGTTACCACCTTATTTGAGTTGGACAGTGGGACAAACCCACTAATTAAGTTGTATTCATGTATAAAATCATCTACTGTAAGTCTAAACATACCAACATATATTCTTAAAATTTACAATATTAACATTACACAGTAATATATAGCTTTTTCCATATAAAAAGACTTCGTTGGTTAGTCGCGGATGTGGGCAGAGATATGATATAGAATCTATACTATAGATTATGTAGATGTGTATGCTCGTGTTGCACGGATATAATCCAGCAGTAAGTGTAGAAACAGGATATTATATACATCAAATGGGTGGGACCACCTATATACAGTTTAAAGCAATCTGATTGTGTATGGCAAAACAAATTAAGTGAAAAGTTTGAAAAAATCGGTCATTACGCATCGTAAGTGGAACCGTGTGTATACACTGGTAACATGTACAATTATGTCATTATAATTATCGCATATTTCGATGATTTGCTCTTAGCGTCAAAATCGTTAGAAATATTGCATAGAGTTAAATTAGAATAAACTGAATGATTTAAAATCAAAGATGTAGGATCTGTTAACGAAATGTTGGGAATACGAATTGAAAGAGAAAAATTAGAGGGGGTGAGGGCATTAATAAATTGAAAGCATACTACACTACTTAATAATTGTTTTAATTACTTGATCAGTTCTGTGTGGGAATTGCTCCAATGCGTAGACATCTGAGGTTTCAGTGGTACATTTTGCGAGAATGAAAAGGGATTAACTATTTTTATATCTTGCACCAGAATCGCATCAAGTACTCTATGAGCATAATATGTAAACTCTGTGTAATATCTGTCTCTGAGACACTGATAGTGATAAACAATCCCATTAGTAAAATCTGTAACTGTAGCTTCCTGATGGGAATTACTTTTGGGTAGAGGGTGTGAAATTAATGGTTGCCACTGTACTGGCAATGATAATGCTCGTCCTTGTTTTATGTATATCCAAGCTTCTGGTAAAATAGGAATCCCAAAAATGCCATTACCAATGTATGGCAAATAGTGATGTTCCTTTTCCTTTGGTGGATTATGAAGGATGTTTACATTGTATTCGTCAGCATCCAAACGAAATGGAGCCAGCCTTTCCTTGATGCAATAATCTTCAAATGCTATAAAAACATATACAATTTCAAATGTATCATTAAGACTAACATTGTAAGATATTGATTTGAAATTTTGTAAGAATATTCATAACATGTTTTTACATACCATGAACTAGGATATTTTTGATATTTCCCCCAGCAAAAAACGAGCGTTTTTTTTTATTTGCAAAAATGGAATTTTTTTTCAAACCATTGACATTTCGTTAATTTTAAATATTTTTATAAAATCCTAGTTCATGGTACGGAGAATTTCATCTAGTTTAACGTCAAATGATTTAAAACATAACTTTAGAACAATTTCTCCAAACACAAAGAAAAAGAAACAACTAAATTTGTATAGAATTTAAAATCTTACCTTGTACTGGTTCTCCAGTAGAAGAAAAAAGCCAATGCGCAACAGGTGGGCCGAAGTAAAGAAGTATACCACCACAAATAATAATTAATATAAGAATCTTACGATACGAATAATTTCCATCGATTAATCGACGTATTCGTTTTCCAATTTCACGCCTATCAAACATCGTCCCAGGTCTCATTATAATGAATAAACAATTGATGTATTTCAGATTTCGTGGGATTCTTCAAGCGTTCCCTTGTTTTCATAAAATCGCGTGGTAACATAACCTTTACACCGTTACCTAAATTTTGATCTTATACAAAGTAATAGTAAGTTAAAAAAATTTTATGATTTTCTATTTTTTTACACCACTGTATTATATGTACAGTTATCTAATAAAGTTGTAAATTTAATTGTTTTGTCACTTGAGTATCACAATGTAAAATTAAACACAACTTGACTGCTATTTACCTACACTGACCTGCACTGACCTGCACTGACCTACACTTTATGCTGTTTCTCAGCTGTTCTGTATATAAGCAGTGTTACCAACTAGTACAGAACAATCTCCCTCGGAGATGGGAAAAACCCTAGGCTTCGAATAAATTTGATGTTTGCTGTTGTGTTTGTCTTGTTCCCTTCTTTGGAAAATGTTCAAATGAAGAAACGAAACAAACATATCCATAAATAAAGTTGTTCTAATAAGTGATGCATCGGATTGAAAATCGATTGTAAATATTAGTAAGGTTACTAAATGTAAACAAATTTCTCCCTTGCTGTTACATCAACGAAAGAAAAGAATCTCGGGAATTACGTATAGACAAGAGTAATAATAAGTGCGATTCATAATTTATTTGCAACATATTTTTCATAGTATTAGAAAGTTAAGGTAACCAATCGATATTTTTCACTTTCCACTTGCAATTTCCATTCAAAAGAACCGCGCATGATATTGAGAAGTGACAACCAATCACGTTTAAGGTTTCTTTAAAAACTTGAATACTCGAATTTCATTGGTCATTTTATTTTCATTCAACTTAATTTTTGTTCATGCACTTCTAATCAGATAACTAGGTTGAAGTATAAAGTACTACTACACATTTCATAAATTCAACAATTATTTATTTTACATATATATAACATTTGCATTAAAACATCGTGCTTTCTAGTAACTAATTAGGAAGTGATGAATTTAGACCAAATGTATAACATTATCCATTCAAATCTAAAAGCTAAAATAACACAAAGTTCTTGCAATTTTGAAGAATTCCCAAAGCATTTAATTAAATATTTCAAATGAATCACTGTATTTCATGTATCATAATCCCAGTCAGTATGCAATCGATTGTATTTCACGTTTAACATGTCATCTGGACAAGTATGAACTTGCTTCTGATCTAGAACTCGTAGCAGATTGTAAGCTCATCATTGACCCCCTGAAAAATAAAACATGTCGTTTATGCTTAACGCGTTAAATCATAAGTAATCGAATTCGAAAGAAATATACCTATACTGAATCGAAGGCAACGTCTCGTAAAAGTACATGAGTTGCGCTTTGGAACCTCCAATGGATGAAAGAAATTCTCCTGGGATATCTTCATTATGCCATTGGAGTATATATGTTCCTGCTTCTTGCATTATGTGTGTACCCTGCAACAAAGTATAAAAGTATAATTATACCAATTATCTTATAAAATATGAGGATGCGTGCAATGAAATAAACTCATATTGTAGAGAAGTCTGCATGATAACACTGGATAGAGTTATCAATAATAATGGTCCGATTCTATTTGTATTTCTATAGAATTACCTGAATACTTTCACCATCATGACAAACAATAGTGGATTCAACTTTCATGAAATTTGTCATAACTTCCTTTGTTTCTAATACTTCTGCTGCATCCTCATCTGTAAGCGATTCTGAGAAATCTGTAATAATTAATTATTTTATTATCAAAAATCCAGAGGTAAAAATGTAATATATGTTATGTACCACAAGTGGCCTAAGACTTTTGGACACTAAGTGTATATGTATTGTGGTAGTTCCTCAAAATAAGTTCAGTTTTCTTTTGCTCGTCCATAAATGTATCTCTTGCTCTATATTGCTTTTAACACGTACCTAGAGAGACTCGTTCGCTGTCGTCGTTAGTTTTATATAATACAGTAAATATTATATTATGACGCATGACGTCGAAATCCCACGTTAGAACTGATCCTGGATCATTGGAATGTATTACTACTCGATGAATTTGTCCTCGACTTAAGGTAATCGAGTGATATAAACACTGTTCTTCTTCAGCTGATGTGGTTTCTAAATCCACTTTATAAAGGTGCTTTGGTACAATTCCTCCTTCAGGAATGTAAACCTAATATTAACAGAATACTTTATGTTAAATTTTTTAAAACAAAGAAAGTAATGAGATAGTATAAATAATTTTGTTTAATAATCCAATACAAATATAGATTTGTATAGAGGAATATCTCCTCTATAAAATTCCAATGTCAAATATTCTAAATTACAATTTTTATTTTTCGATTTTTGGCCATGGTTTTGATGATTTGAACCACTGTGCATTGTGGTAAAGAGCGAAAGTGACTACTACAAAATTAAAGAATGTGAATTAAACACTTATACACGATTTATGGATAATATTATGATTATTAAGCATATTAACGTGACACAATTTGTAGTTGCGAAAGCTACTTATTGTGCATTTCTTAAGCACATATTTTGTTCGACTAGAAATTACTACAATAAGACAGGACGAAAACACCAAATAATACTATGCTTGGAATACATAAAACGAAAATATACAAATTCTTACGTCATAATCAGTTGCGTTGAAAATATAAAACCTTCGAGGTACCATGCCATAAAACTCGCAAACATTCTCCTATTTGTTAAACAATATTATTTTTCAACATACAATTTAACACTTTTAACGATTTGTTATCTAAAGTCAACAATAACATTAATAATCTAGTAGAAATTTAAACGTGACACTATTTCCCATAGAATACAAAATTTAATGATAGCACTGTGGTTTTTTAATTAGTTACCCAACTGAGGATTTCCTCTTAACATCAGTACTTAACATCATAATCAAAATTAAATACAGTAGAATCTCGATTATCCGAATCCTCATTACACAAATTTTCAGTTGTTTAACAACTGCAAAAAAATATTTTATTATAAAAAAATTTCTTTGTTCGAACAGTCATGTCCGCCAATTAATTCAGGTATTCGAGGCTCTGCTGTATTAACTTCTATGTTAATAATAACTCGTTATTACACGTACCTCAGACGGTCCACCAAAGAAGTCTGGAATGAATTCGGGATTAATATATTCGCTAATACTGCCTGGGCCTTCTTCTAGGTAATTAGTGTCGCAGTAAAATATAAACTTCTTTCTGGTATTCTCATCTGTACCATAAATTAACAGAATTTGAATACATTTATGTATAAAATGTAAAAATGAAGTATAACAAATATGAATCTTTTAAGAAAAGAGTATTTCCTCCTTACTTATGAATGTGCTAATAAGTGTCCACAAAATAGGAAAGCATCTAGGTGCTCGCATAAATAGGACTCGTCCCATTGTTTCTGGGTAATTTATCTCAACGATTTCAATGATGCGTAATAAAGCCTGTAACGGAAAAAAATCAAAATATTGCTGTAATTCGAAAAATGAGAAATTTGAAAAATGAGAATTTAGTAGTATGGATAATAAGTGGGCTCCTATTTTATGAACTGTTTGTTATAACATAACATTTGATTTCATAAAAGTTATAATTTGTGTTAAATACACTTACCTTTATACCAGGTCTCCATAAATGACGCATATTTAGGCCTTCTAGATCTATTAATAAAGACCATTGTGAAACTGGGTGACCAGAAGTAGTAGTGGCCTCTTCCATTAGAAGAAGACCCTCTTCGCAAATATGCAGTGCCTGTAACAGCATTAACAATTAAAATAATTCTTGTAAGATATACATACATCAGTGCATTATAGAAACTCGACTTACTAGTAACAGTAAATCATCTTCTCCGAGAGATTTTAATAGTCCTTTTACATCCATTTGACCCATTCTTAAAATGTATAAAGGCCGCCCATCTAGAAATACATACACAGTTATTATGAATGTATATTCATAAAATTAAATTGTTTATTAATTAGTTTGAGGGCATTCGAAAAAACGTTTCTTAGTGCATGCGTCGCAATTTTTGTATTTATAAATATCTTAAATTAACGAATCACTGTACATACTCACTGTACATAATATCTCTGGTAAATAACAATTACATTACCTCTATCGAAATGGTGCCACCCGCCAGGGAAATAATTTTTCACAACGTGAGGAGTATTGTATTCTTCGAGCAATTTATCGATCTGATATTTCTTACGCCAATGTAACGATTGCGTCAACATTTCTTTAGCTTTTTCAACTGAAAATTCCGTGGCTCTTAAGAATCGTAGAAGCGTCGTATCACCAGGTACTGAGTTTCCTCTTAACTCGTTTATACTTTGCCAGAGTTGAACAAGTCTGCTCTCTTGTATCATGTCGAGTTTTCCTAAGTATCTTTCTATGTAATCCGAAGAAAGTCGCATTTCTAGAACATAACATATAAGTATCGTTAATAAACATATTTATATGTTCATACCATGAGAAACTATCTCTGGAAAGTGTCCGTTTGTTGACCTGATGGTTGTCTCATATTCCCCTGACCCATGTTCCCTATAAATAGTGAAACATAAATAAATATAAAAAGAAACATCATACCTCCAGTTTGCAATTTGTTTTCTGTACATGCATAAGCTTCGCTCTTACTGTCAGATGATTGATTCTCTGCAACACTGTTCCTGAATAAAAGAAGCAATACATTTCTATTAGAAATTATAATGTAAATATACTTGCAAAGGATGGTTTCGCGATACTCTCTTCTTCTTCTTTACTTGTTTCTGCATTGCTATTTAAGAAACACAAAATACACGGTCCCAAATGTTTCTGGACTTTCTTTGCACTAAGTAATTATTTTTCACGATTTTAAATTTACCTTTTATTTGTTGCAGAAGTTCCATTTGAATCTTTCCAAGGAGCCACATAAACAATCCCTTCCTCTTTTAGTTCGTTTATAAAGTATTCAATTATTTCTTTCCCCTGTAATGCGTTATTTAATATAGAATTCGTGTCTAATGTTAACAATAGAATTTACAACAGAAATATGCAATAAATAATACCTTTGCAATATTTTGAGCATACTGCTTCATTGCTAATTTTTCCATTGAATTCTCGAAGCCAAAAAAATTTTTAATATCTAAACTTGCAGTTTGTTCAAAGCATGTCCAGTCTTGATTTTCAGGATGAACCTACCCGTTTTAATAAAGCATATTATACTGGTTAGACATATACCTAATAAATATAAAAACTATATATACTGTGAATAATACTAGGTACTTACAAAATATCTGCACTTTTCAATAACTTGTACCCTGGCTGCAAAGCTTTCATTGTATGCTTCTATTTCTAAAATACAGTTCCTCCTATCTAATACATTCTTTTGGATAAAGTACACAAAATCTACTCCAATTATCTGTAATAAACAGAAAAATAATTATTTGTAATAAAGCTAGAATTGACAAATTCTGTAATCCTGTTTAACTTAAAAGTTAAGACTGTTTGAAAAAAGGTGCATATTTGTGAATTTTTTAGGGACAAACAGAAAATTTTCTAATAATAAGTTTTGGATTATTCTGGTGAATATATACCTTTTTCAAAATATACGGCGCATCCACATTTAATTTGCATCGTCTTTCTGTTATTCTAATAGCACCGTTTTTACTCTCCTCATCTGAAACTATCTCGCAGCCAACAAAAACAGGAATTTGAGGGCACGTAGGAAATCTACGCTCGTATGCCTATAAAGAAAATTAAAATTAATCAACAGTGATGTAGAATATTCCACCACAAGATTAGACTTAGTACTTAGATCGTTTCAAAAAATCGAATTTTTTTGCTTTGAAACAAAATTAAATGAAATGAAAGGCGCATAGTAAATGCTATTGAAATAAGAAAATAATATTAGTAGACGCACCATCATCACAAGTGGAAATGGATGTTTATACACCCGGACAGGTGATTTATATTGTTGAACCATATCGGAATGAACTCTCCTTAGAAACTGGCTGTTAACTTAGGTTTAAATGCATTCAAATATAGGAATAATTTAAATAATTTAACTAAAGAAAACTAATTAAGTGCATTAATAACCGATCTATGAATAAACAAAATTCATAGGTTAGCATAAGTCAATTCTGCTTCTTATTAAACACAATGTTTATATCACTACACTTAACGTTTAAACGACATTCAAATAAATTACTCAAAGTTATGCAAATTATAAACAAAAAGTTTGTATAACTAATTTTCTGCACTATAATGAATATACACTAATTCAGAAAAAAAATGAAAGTCAACTACTGAATTATAGTTACACTATCAATTAATAAAGATTCTAGGGAGTTTCTAGGGGATTTCCCCCAAGACCCTAGGTTTATTTCTGAAAAATGGTGTTGCGCGCTCGAATTTAAATTTGAATATACCTTTCACGGATATATTCACGCAACATTAATTTTGAGTGATGACACGTCGCGTTGTTGATAAAAAATCAACAAGATAATAGAAATTAAATTGTCCCCAGCATAGGTCGCGGAACACAACAGTGTCCACTGAACCCATAATGAAAGGTCAAAGTTGTACATCTGCCGGCGAGATAAAAAACTCCGTAGAGGTGGGCATCTTAGATTCCTGTATTATCAGTATTATTAGTGATTGTCAGTGTCAGTGTCACATGGTATTGTTGAAGATCGAAGTGTTTATAGAATGTTGTGTAGTACCAGCTTATTTATGAAATATTACAATTTTGTTGTGTTTTGCAATATGCATTGGTACACTTATCATAAAATGAAGTCTTAATACAGCCATGGCGCTTTCGTCTACCGATAAAGTACAAGAATTTTATGTGTGCAATGTAATAATTCCGGTAATTGTTTTTGCACTGATTGCAATTGTGTCAATCCTATTTAAAAGGTAAGTGATCACTTTGGATTACATATAATCATCCAATATATCCAATAAACTTGTGTATTACTAATTTAAGAAATTAGTATTTTATAATATATGTATATATGTGTTTCAGCATCATCTGGGTATTTATTGTTTGTTGTTTATATGTCACAACTACTTTCTATGGACTCTATATATTACAATATGTTAGTGTGCTACTGGTTAATTTAAATGTGATAAGCGGTACATTTAATCAAAAATCTGAAGTTAAAGATCCATGTAGTGTTTGCAACAACAATAATTGCAGAAGACATAAGTTGTGTCCACATTCGACTAAAGTGAAAATACCACAGGATTTTGACCACGCTTTGGAACAAGTAATTGCATTTTCTATCTTGTATTACAGATTAAGTTTTTTAATTTTAATGAATGTTTTGTCACGATAAGTTTACATGTAGTATTTCTTTGCTAATTGACCGAAACAAAAGATTGTACAATGTTGTATACATTTTAATTTATAATTTTTTCTTACAGTTTTTTGAAGATTTATTACAACAATATGTTTGCACGTGGTATTCCAGTTTTTCAACAAACTATGCTTTCGTGTATCAGCTTCGGTTAGCTACAACAACAGCAACAAAAAATATCGCAGACCGTTTGTTACGTACAGATGTAGCTAATATCATACTTTGTCGATTAATTCCATTGATATTACAAAATGCTCAAGATTTGAAAATATTAAATAAAAAGATACAAAATACTTCTGATGGATCTGATTTTCGGAAACATATGATTAATTACTTTGGCTACGATATTCATCCAGCAGCTTATTCGCGCGAAGCTGAGCTAAATTATCTGAGAGGATTGGTCACTGCTATTGTACCACATTTACTTCCTGCTGTACATGTATCTACTAATAACAAGGTAAATTATTATTAAATTTATAAATATTTTTAGCGTGATAAATGCAAAATAATAACTTTCAAATAAATATTTTGTTGGTGCCCAAACGAATGCCCAGTTAGAACTAATATTGTTTTATGAAATGTTTGTTTTTAGGTTCTCCTACGAGAAATTCTGGCAAATTGGATTCTCTTGCCTGCGCTGGATGCAATAGCTGATCCAGAAAATATAAATGCATTAGTAATGTTATTGACTCACCACGACGGTACATTTTCTAATCAGGCAGATGCAGCTAATGTACAGATGTTGCAATGTTGGGTGAGAAATCCATTAACATCAAACATTACGAATAATCAACTGAAGCCTTCTTTGGACGAAGTTTTGAATAATCCTCGATTATTGTACATGTTTATACAACATGTGAAAGATTTTGGGCCTATAAATCTCTTACAGTTTTGCCTGGATATTGGTAAATAATGATATGGAAACATTATCTAAACAATATATAATTTATTTATTCGATTATTAACCTTGGAACTGGCGCGCTACCCGTAAATCTGGATGTTTCCGGTTTTTTTTTGTAGGGAAAAAAACTTGCTTGGTTTAGAAATAGAATCTTTAGTATGACAACATTTATTTTTGGTTTTACGTGTGACGAAAATTTTCAGACGATCTCAGTAAGCGTATGTTAAATCCAGACATGAGTGAAAACGCTGAAAGTAGTTTGTACACTGATATTCAAAATATGTATTCAACGTATCTCGATCCTAATGGTCCAGAGTATCTAAATTTACCGGAAGATATTTCGATAGGCATAGGAGAAAGTAAGCATAAAAGTCTCGATTGAAATATTATCAAAAATGTTTGTGTTTAATATTATAAAAAATTTCACATACTTTACATCATTCAATAATAATTTGTTTAGTTCTTGAAAGAGGTTCGAAGAAGATTGACGAGTTGAGGACGTCACGACCGTTTTATCAAGCACATCAAGAAGCTCACGCATTATTAGAATCTACTTGTCTGCCACCATTCCATCACAGTTATTCGGTAAGAAACTATACAATTAACTATTTTATTTCTTATAACTTAAAGAAATGGATCAAGAGTAAAAATGCACTTTTTTAATCAATTATACTGTGTAATCATTAAACTGAGGATTTTATAGTAATGTGGAAAATAGCATGTATTTATTATATTACTTTACTTGTCTACTTATAAACTATAAACAGACTCTCATATTGTAGTTATACGCTTTGTTATGCGGACAACAAGCACCGACTCGTATTAAGCAACCGCTCCGTACAAAGTGAGTAATCTCGTAAAAAGTGAAAAAATTACGAAATGTACTTTAAAACATATCTAAATTATCCTCAATGTTAACAAAAAATTAAGACAATTATTTCTACAAAACCAATCCACGAAGAACACTTAATGTGACCTCTTAATAAAAAATATAACGTAATGTTTATTTATTCAATATTCTACAATTTCTTATTTGTAGTAACGCATATAATTTGTTTGTACAGCATAGCTAGTGGAACTACAAACGTATCTATAAAATTTGGTAATCATTTCCCAAAGTTTGATGGTGTTTTACGCGAATCGACAATTGACGGGATGCCATTCGAAGAGATATATCAAGGCGAAGAAATAGATTATTCGTTACGTTCGTACAGTGAAATCAAATATGCAGATGACAGCTTTCACCGAGATTTAACAACGTGGCGAGTCAGTATTCCACATGTCGATTCTGGAGATAATCAACCTCTCTATATGATTGCGGTGTATAATGCAGCTGAAGAAAAATCTTGGACTGTCTTACGTCGAGATCAAGATTTCTATGCTTTACGCACGCGATTAGCTGAATTTCATGGCGACAAAGAGTTGAGCGATTCGCCGTTGCCTTCGCGAAAAAATCCACATACTTCTTGCGTTATTAATAAACAACGGTACGAAGAATTTCTAGAGAAATTACTTTCAAAACCAGTGCTCAGGAGCAGCGAGCTTTTATATACTTTCTTGACCATGCCAAACTTGAAACCGTACTTTCCAAATTACACACCAGATATTGGTATATTATATCAAAATATGGCCTACAAATTACGAAAAGAGAAAGGTCAAAATCTGGATAAATTTATGACTATCTTTCTGTCCTCTACTAACATCAAGAGCGACTATGCAGATATCGGAATTGAAGTATCCAACGAAACAAACGACATGGAAATAAAGAAAAGAGGACACCATGATCTTGTGTCTGGTATATTTGGCGATAATCTTAATTTGGATCCTAATTTCCAGACATTATCTCCGTCATCGTTAAATCGTTCTCACGTGAAGGGTGCCAGTTTTTGTATTGCAGATGCAGGTAAATTTTCTATTTTATTGAAATTACACATATCTCTTGAGTTATGATGGATTCCAGTGTAACAGGTTCAAAAAATCGAAATCTATTGTAAGTCTTCAAATTTTCTTCTCACTTTTTTATGTTCTTCCATTTCAGTGGACAGACTATTGAACATACCTCCAATAGTAACACGAGTGTTCTGGATGTTTGCTTCCTCAACCCACGCAAAAGTGGATCCATTCGTCAACATTGTTCTTTACAACGCTTTAGTGAAAGTCCTAAGTAGCGGTCGTGCGGCTACCGTAGTCAAACTTTTACATGCAAAAGTTCTAGGCGAGGAACGTCGAATGAAGGCGTCAACTTTCCAAGGATATCGCCGAAATTATTATGAAAGCGCCAAAAAAGGATTATATAATTTGCTGCCTTATTGGCTGATAGGACTTTATAGGCCATGGACCGAACTAATGGATTCCCTTTTGGATTCTTTGCAGAATGCAACAGTCAATAAACATCTCGCGTACATTCTTTTAGATCATATCTTGATAAGTTTATTTCCTGAACTTATACTTTGATTTTATTCAAATAAAATCTTGCCTATTTCTCATGAAATGGAATTATTCATTTCTTCACTCAAAATTCACACCGAAATTAGAGAGGTTTGATATCTACCTTCAGGCATAGTATCGAAGTTAATGCTGCATAAAAGGTTATGTAACAAGCAATAAGTAAGTATAACAAATAGTCGACACATTATATTTATTATCAAGACAAATTATGAAATGCAGAAATAAAGTAAAAACTTGACAAGATGAAATATGATTTTACAATCACTTGGCATATGCATAAAGTATAAAAATTAGAGAGCGCAACAATACACAATTAATAAATGTAGAATGTCCAACAACGTTTTTATACCATGTGATTTTGATTATTTCGGGGTGATGAGACCTTTGAGAGAATCAAAAGTATTACCGTCCGGATGCACAGTTGATATACTTCCGTCCTCTTCGCGAACGCGCAAATATCCATAATCGTCGATACCTAAAATTTTAGCTTCCTTCGTCACACCTTGCGGTGATGTTACCTTTACAGTCTGGCCACTGCAGAAAACCAAAATAGATTTTAACATTTTGCGATGTATACGTAAAATAAAAACAATGAATTTAACGTAATAATGAACAAATTATTACCAATAATTTGTAAAATGATAATAAAATGCAGAAAATAAGTAGAATAAATAGGACAACTTACTAGTGTATCCAATATTCATAATAAGCATCCAAGAAGATATCTCTACGTCCACTTTGTACGATATTTAACCATCTCTCAATTTCATTAAATACAATAGCAAAGTATTGTTCGAACGAGATAATTTTCAACTTTTTATGATAAGTTTCATTAAATGTTTTAATTATATCGTTAATGCTACACGTAGGTTTTTCATTGAATAAATTTACTCCAACTCCTGAAAGTCCCAATGATTATAAAAATTACGTGTTTACGTGCGTACACAAACATAGCAAACTTATATATATGAAAAAACATAAATACATACCAGCATTACAGATATGAACACCTGATACTGTTTGGGTGGTGATAATTATACCGCCAAGCTTGACTTTATTACCAGCATAAATATCGTTCGGCCATTTTAATCTCAGATCAATTTCCTATTAGTAAAAATAAACATTAATTACTTTACTTTTTCTATATTATGATTCGACTACGGATGTTTATGCAAATTCATATTTTTACAGATACAGATAAAGAATTAAGATTTAAATCTCAAGTATTAAGAAAAAATATAGTCACGAAGAACCAATGTAATACTACAAATAGTAGCAAACAAGAAATGAAATATAGTAAAGACAAACCTCATATCCAGGTAGAGATTTAATGGCAGATACAGTTGCAACAGAAACCAAATGTTGCAGAAGTGAGATAGATTTTCCAAGTATTGTGTTGGTCGGTATGTGAATTTGTAAAGTATACATTGCACATCCTTTAGGACTGAGCCATAAGTTCTTACTTCTTCCTGAAAAGTAACATACAACATACACTGGTGTGCAAAAGTATAAGATCCATTTGTAAAATCGAGCTGAATACCATCAGGATACATCTTGTGCCTAACTTATATGATAAAACTTCCATATCATGGCAAATGAATTTTACTGATGTGGTACCACTAGTCTAGTTTGGAAAGAAAAATATCTACCTCGTCCTTGAGTTTGCTGCCGAGTAATAACAGCCAAACCGTGTTGAAATAGATATTTGTCTACAACGTCCATCGATGATGTTATCGTATCCGCATATATTACTAAACGACCTAACTCCTTCGAAGTTAAGTTCTACAACAAAAAAATGAAAATATATCATGATGGAAGCATCGAAATTAATACTTCAAATTATGATTCTTAAGATTCTTGATAAACATAGTCATTTGAAGGAAGTGGAATAAATATTACCTCGAAATATTCAACCGTTGAAAAATTTTCAGGACATTGGTGGAGCATAATCGGAAGAAACGTAGCCGAGGCTGGACGTGCAGTCGTGCTACTTCGACAAAATTGCATTTCTAGCTTTCCTAACTTTAAAGTATCGTTCGATTCCATAACATCTTTTAATCTCTCCAACATTTCTAGCTTTAACTGTGAACAAGTAAATAGCATCTATAAATTGGCTCTAAATCTTGAACATTGCATATCTCAGTCAGTTATGGAGCTAAAGGAATCAATGAGGGCTCTTTTCTTTGTTTCATCATTTTTTACCACAATTTGTGGTATTCTATTGTAGTTATCCTTAAAGTAAATTTGAAATCCTATTGCTTTCAGATGAAAGAGAAGAAAATTAGAGTAGTTTTTCTTTTTTACCTCGTGACGTCCCAAAAAGAAAGCTGACGTGTAAGTTACAGGAGTATGCGACGTATTACGAAGTTTTATTCCAAGATGTACGTGTAACACATCGTTAAGTATCTCTAATCTGGCAGCGTTGCTTTCCTTCAAAGCTTTAAATTTACTCTCTTCGAGTTCATACTGCATTGGATCCACTTCCAGGTGTATTTGAGAAAAGACAATTTTTCCACCATTTCCTACAAGGCTCGCAAGTAAAATACTCGGTGTGTGCCATGTCTCTTCTGTTCCTAGTACTTTTACGTCGAACAAATGCGAATTTCCTCTTTTATCTTTCACATTTACCGAAGTTGGAGGGGGGAGACTAGACACTCTAAAAAAAAAATTTTTTTGAAACGTCTCGAATCGTTGTAAATTTGGCAAATTATTACGCTTCAGTATAAATACTAATTTATACTTAAAGAGAGTTATTTCTTAAACGTTCTATTAATTGTACTATTTCAATTCTTTTCAAGATATTATGTTCAAAATTTTCTTTACATGTCAAACCTAATGCATTTATATTTAACGAAAACATAATTACCAAATTAATATCTTACTTTACATCTTCATGATCCTGGGAGAATCTTGTTCTTATAGGGGATGCTTGATAGCAGAATATATGATGCATCATCCGCACATGTTTCCATTTACCGTAAGAGAAGTGAACGAGTTCATTCTCCCGTACTTCCGCCGTTTTGAACGATGGAAGTAAAATGTGAAGTACATCGGAACATAAAGCGAGAAGTTTACCACCGCGGAGAATATACTCAAAAATCTGATTTCCAATCTCATTTCCAACATTACCACAAACAACTACTAAAGCTGCATTTTCTATCCAGAAATCGTTACGAGCGTCTTGTAACGATAACGTGTAAATGGCATATCTGTTTACAAGAAGAAAACACGCAGAATGATATTATGAGTAAGATAATATATTTGAAAATCGATGATGGTGAATTCAAATAGTTGTTTTATTTTATTCTGTTTAGTGAATGCAATGAAAGAGGTATAAATTTATAATTTCTTAATGACATAAATTATTATTTTAAAATATGTAGATGTTTATTTGATGTTAATTTTTAGATTAAGAGATTAAGGATACTTTCTGCAATGTAAATGAAATAATGTTGCAGTTGAAATAGAGAAAATTGACGTACTTGTCTGTGCCAAGAGACTCCTCTAATACACTCTTCACGTTGTTCAGAGCAATTGTACTATCCCCAAATAGCAAAACATTCGGCGGTTTCACGTTGTCAATTGACAACTTTTCCATTACTTCCTCCATTGAACGTCTACAAAATAAAAATATCAATAATGTTGTGTACGGAATCAAGGAACACGAGGTACACGTTTTTCACCTATATTGTTGTGGTTGTCCATTGTGTATACTATCGAGCGGATACCCCGTATAATTACATTTACTAATATTATTCGTATAATACTTACACCAAATTACTTTTAGATGATATATTTCTATCCTTTGCGTCATAGGAAGGTTGTTGTTCATAGGGTATACTAGAACTCTCAATATCAACGCTAGGTAGTTGCGTACTATCTTTAATGTCGGATACTTCTATATTGTCAAGCGTTTCGCATGATTTACTATTAGAAGGTGATGTATCTTGAAGTTGACTGATATCATTCGTAGCTGTTAATGTTACATTTGATACAGGTTGTTCCTCTTGCTGTGGAATGCTTAAAGACGTTGATGTGGAATCATGGCTTCTACGTCTACTTTCTAAAAGAAATATTTATTGCCATTCAGTTTGGAGATATACGCTAATTTGTAAATTTGTAAATACGATAGTAAACCAGCTAATATTCCAGTTGGAGAAATTGTCATAATGTTCGTATTTAAAAATATCTTAAATTAACAAAGTATTTGATCAATCAAATTAGCATAGCTCCTTAAATGGATTAGCATTACAAAGTTAAGATGAAGGTGTTCAATCTTCCCTCATTAAATCATTTAAATTTGTATTTAAAAGTAAAGAAAACTTACATTAAAATAGATATATTTCTAGAATTTTACCTAGTGCTTCATTCGATGCTCCGCTTTGTATACATTTAGCTTCTTCATCTGTCACACTATTTTCTGGGTATACTACCACGCCTGGAAGTTCCACGACTTCGAACGATTTACATTGTGCTGATGCAATTTTAGCACTATTGCTTAACGTCCTTAATTTTTCTATGTGTGTTTCCCATCCTACTTTGTCTATAAATTTGCATTAAAACAAACGAAAATTTCAATCATAAATTCTATTTTATAATCTTGTTTGATATACATGGTGAACCACGAAATAATATTATCTTGATTATTTTGGGTGTTAACAGTTTAAATTCTTTAGATTTTGAATAATCTTTCAAAAGTGTTTACTGGCATCGTTAGATTGATAAACAAAATATTCTTTTTGCCATCGTTACTAAAAACACAGCTGAGAATGGTGTTAAAGAGAATATTGTAACACTATACAATTCTCGGCATTGTTGTAAAATTAATATTAACAACAAGGAGTGATAACGTACGAACAACAATATTTTGCAGAAAAAATTATTTAGAGAACAAGATATTGTAATGCTTACTTTTCTTGGATGCAATATGTCGTCGTACTCAGTTTAAAGAGTGTATTCAGAATATTATTGTTAAACTCGAATTTTGGTAGACATTTACAAGGAACAGACAAATGAATAATACCTCGTTCTCATGCAGTATGTTTATTCATTTGGATCCTGCATATACATGGCGTTCTCAATATATTCTTGCACTCTTTATCTATCGAAGATAGCCCCTCATAAAAATTCATGAAACGCGTAATTTTTAAGATTTTACTTCTTTTAAAGTAAACGATAGACTAAAAAAAAAAACCTTGGGCTGTATTCGAGTATTATGAACGCCCACAAGAGAAAAGTATATTCTATACTTTAAAAGTATATTAAAAGAATATTCTAATATTATAATTCGCCCAAAATTTGCAACAGTTTGTTAACACCCAAAATAATCACGGCGTTACCTCCTTATGCGTTTATGATACAAAGTAATACAATAAATACAGGCTAAACATAATAAAAAAAAAAATATGCACTTATGCAAAATGAAATAACATAACATGAAATTTTTAATGACATAACATTTTTAATGAAAACTACAGGAAGTCAGTTCTCCGGAAATAACTCGTATAATATTCGTTTCTCGAAAATTATAGATGGAAGCTTTTCTCTAGAAAATTAAATTGTCTACAAAAAATGTTCTATACAAATTTTTCATGAAATCGATCTGTTTGCGGATATTCGGAAATTTGGATTTCTTTAACGTATCTGTATTAGTTACGGCATACTGCGTACGTTTTGTCGAGTTTGATGGATAATATTTTGAATTTACGTAGCATAATAAAGATTAATTGTTTATATAGAGATGATCGATTGTACATAAGAGAATAGAAACAAAATTTTAAAGTTCATTGAATTATTTTTCCCGTTGGCTTTCCAACTTCATCAACATATTATTGTGAAATCGATGCAATCATGAAATGTTTTAATTCCTCTTAAGTGGAGGTATTTAGCTGCATCAAAGGGCATTCGTTAAAATTAATCAGAATTAATTCAAATTAAATAAAATCGCTAAATTAAAACAGGAATTAATTCACACATATACACACATGTATATGTACACACAATCTACTTTCATCTTTCTACTTCTACTCTCTTACTTTTAATTGCCGGTGTATTCAACAGATCGTTGTTGTAAAGGCAAGGCTTTCCTGATACGAGGACAGCTGAAAATACAGAGAATTAATTTCATCTGAAAATATCGATTTGCCAGACCTAAAATCCCCACTTACTTTCGATACGTTTCAGCAACAAGCCATTATTAATATAACATTGACCTTCCATTGATGCGATTAAAAACTTTGTGACTGTATCTAAATCTGTCTCTATAATTAAACCGATATGTCTGTTAACTGTCCATGTAATAATTAAACCGTAATCTTCGACCTAGGAGATACAATTTAGTTAAATTACGAAAAACATTACCATACACTACATAGCTTATTTAATGCCGTCGACTGAAATTCATTTACTTTTTCATTAATGACAACAGTGTATAATAAGTTATCATACATTTATGTTAGAAATGTTAGAAACTTTGTGTATTTATTATAAGATCTATTAAAAGTACAATATATGTATCAGGTGTAGAAATGGATTCTGTGCCTCTGTATTTCATTATTTATAAATCCAGTTTAAATAGGTATACAGAGTGTCTTGAAATTCGCGTAGGAGTTGGAAATTCTCAACAACAATTTCCTTTGAGAAATGTCGGTGGAGGCTTCGTTTTTGAATTATTAAGGAAAAACCATCGACCAATCACAGCGCCCGATTAGCGCGCGCTCAGGCGCGAGAGCATGAGCTCGAGCCAGGATTGGTTTGTTTGCGCCAGGTCGCTAGGCAGCCAACTGAGCGCGGGCTAATCGGGCGCTGTGATTGGTCGATGGTTTTTCGTTAATAATTCAAAAACGAAACCCCCACCGAAATTTTTGCAAAGGAAATTGTTGTTCAGAATCGTCTCAGCTACCATTTCCGGCTCCCACGCGAGTTTTGGGACACACTGTATATTTACTTGCCATTTTAATACTTTAGTAATAACCTTTCGTACTTCAAAGCAATAATCTTCCAAGTTCTGAACCTAATCTCTATTACAGTGTATCTATACACTTAACCGAAGTCTCAACGTGACGGCTATTGCAATTTATCTTTACGAACTTTAACCCTAGAATGGAAAGGTCACTGTTTAATCTTTTAATGGAAAGATTGTGTAACTTTTACTCTTTTTCAAAATACCCAACTTTTCATCTTCTTTTTTCATTAGTACATAGAGTATGAAGGAATAAGGTACTAACATGTTTAGAAATTACACTAAATTTTGAATATAAGTCTTTAATAAAATGTAAAGAAGTAATAAGGCATGGCAGTAAGTAACAGAATTTGTATTTTGTCCTGTTGAGTTCTCGCGAGATCCAGCCACCTCCTTTGTCGCTTAGGTGGTCGAAAAACAAAAGGTACAGAAATCCATGGATTTTATAGCTCAGGGGCTCATTCCTTCAAAAATCATCAAACGTAAACGATGCGTCGACGTCATGTTGCACTTTAAACGAAACACCTTGTAGAACACTCACATACACATAATCGTAGAAATATTATAATTTTCAAGACAACGAACAAATCGAGGAATTAACAAAATTCTTCATACACATGAAAGTCACAAAACACAGAACAATCTTCTAAAAATCTTCCAAGAGTATCTCTCGTCATTTGATTTTTCAAATAAGTGCATAAATAAATAGGATCTTTGTATCTAGGAGGATGTGTCACATATATAAAACAAGTAATTGTATTCTTAGGGTGAACAACTATTATGATATAAACGGATACTACCTTCGTGGCTTTCGTTGCGGCAGCAGGTTTATAGCTTTCAAGTTCAGCTTCAACGAGAATATAAAGCTTGTACTCTGATTGAAACGAAGTTCCGTTACAGTTATTTGTATGCAAAGGGAAAAATGTTCTGCCGCACTGATACGTTAACCAACTCGAGATGTCAACTTGTTGCTGGCAAAACAGTAATTAATTAAACCATCAATTAGTAATACTACACTTAAATAATTTTCTTATGTTACTATTGGTAATGCATACTTGAGGATATATAGTGCATAACCTCATGTCACCATGATACCATAATAATTCCTCGAGTTTAGCATCACTTTTATTTTTACACAGATAAGATGTCAGAAACTCGTTGTTTTCACAATCGTCCGTGGCGGATATTATTGATTCTTGAAATAAGAGACAAGATTTTATTATATTCTATGTACAAACGTCCTTCTGTATTTCCTTCAAAAATTCAGGATGGAGCATTTTAATGAGAGCACACGAATATCTACATAACAAATAATCTACAAGACAAAGTTACACAGCTTGAAGGAGTTCATGATAATGGTGGAATCATTTTTTGTCAAGGTCATTTATTAAAAAGATTTCAGGGTCATTAGCACTTTTTTTTTTAAATTCGTTAAAGTATTTTCATTACTGTAATATTGTAGCTGATGAAAAGACAATTTGAAACATGTATAATACATCAATGTCAATTGACCTTTGGATGACCTTGTGAGGAGTTATTCTTACAAGATCAATGAAATTTGTAACTAACGTACCTTCAGTGCTTTCATTGCTTTTGATACGAAGACATGTGTCAGGAGAAAGATGTTTGCTTAGGAGGAATTCATATTGTGATAGACTAAACAATTATCTCAAGGTATTTTAAGTAATTATATCAAGGTAACCGATATAATTACCTATTAGGTATTAGGTATATTAGGTATTATATCGAGGTAACTGATCAAAATTTGTCTTTCGATCAGCTACAAATAAATACAATAACGAAAATACCCATTTAAGAAAATGCCAATGACCTTGACAATGACTTCTCTTTAACAAATGACCTTGAGAAAAAAGTGTACTTATTTAAAAGTAAATTTATTTCGTAGAACCATAAATAACGTAAATATTCGGATGTTCCTATTTAAATGCTCCACAGTATGTAAATATGGAAGCACTATATTAATATAATACGAAATTGCTTAAATGTTATAACGTTCAGTTTCTATGATAAAGAAAACGAAGTGCAAAACTCCGAGAAAAATTAATTTTTCCGAAATAATTCTATTCGTATAAATTCATAACTAGAAGAAGTTACACCTACTCAATAATAAAATATAAATAAATAAGAAAAGTATCGAAAGTACAACAAAACTATATTATAATATTATCGAATCTAAGCACTTCAAATTGTTCTCTGTTATCATAATCACCAACATAGGTATAATGTTAAAAGTATAAAGCAAATTTACTAAATAATAAGACAAATAATATTTGCATATTACATTTATTTCGGATATCTGTGTATGTACATACATATTGTATCAAACTAATACTAATGGAAATATAAACAAACTGAAAATAATTAAATAATTGCTACCTGCCATAAAAGACAACACTGTCCAACGCGAATTTAGATAAAAGCCAAAGTACTCCATCACCCTAAAAGTGCTAGAATGTTTCTAATTAGTCGTAAAAATGTAAAAGAGCGTTCTGAATATGTAGATTTATTACCGTAGAATTATCTACGTGTTTGAATGTCTGCAAACGACCTCCGAAATATATATTGCCTTATATTTAAAGTTTATTCATACGATGTTTAGTTTCGGAAATAAAAATTGAAAACTCAGAAGACCTTTTTCCTGAAATTCAATTTTTCCAACGAACTTCCAACTTTTCAATTTTTATTTTCGAAACTAAGCATCCTATAAATAAACTGTAAATATAAAAAAGTTTCGTCTAATCGTCACCTATAAGCTGATATTTTTTTAAACTTGATTTAACGAATTTCTCTGAACCCATTTTTCGAAAGCCTATATACTCGTCCTTCGCAGTCAAAGCGTTAAAAATAAAAATTCCAAATGGGATTCGAATATAAATTATTTTGTTATTGAATATAAAACACTAATTATAAAACGAATATAAGAAACTTTGACATGACAAGTTAGTGCAACAAGTTAAAAATCATCAAAAATTCATTATAAAATTCTTTATAAATATAACGGTAAACATTTTCATTAAACATGCGTCAAACGATGCACTATTACCTAGAGGTAACAAGAATCAAGGATCTTGTAGTACAATACAAAACAGCAATAAATCACAGTCTTACGTGATAACTGATAAATTTTGCCTGGCAATCAACGTGTTAATGTAAATTCTAATTTGTACGATACGGCGATAATATGATTACATAATGCTGCAATTAAGTACTACGAGATCTAATATTAGAAAAATAAAAATTGGATGTATAAAGAGGAATTTGAAACAACACCGAAGATAAATATTTGTACTATGTAGTATGTTTGTAAATGAAAAATTCGTATGCAACATTAATAGAGAAGTATTTTCGATAAAATGACTTCTGTAGTAATTTTGTTAAATTCTAAAATGGTTTCTAAGAAGAAATAAAACGTTGAGTTGCAATAAGTTTCATAACTATAATCTGGAGACTTTTACTAATACAATTTGAAAATATATTCAACATGTATAAAATGTCAGTATTATTAACGGTATTAAGATTCATGTTAATAAATGATTTACTTATATCAATGTTTTAATCAAATTATTCTCAATAATCTTGAGCATCTTTTACATCGTTATTTATTTAGGTACACTATTAGGTAAACTATTCAAATTAAAAACAGATAAATAACTTTCTCTAAACAGATTGCATGAATATATAATTTTCAAAAATTTTTAAATTGTATTATGTAGTCGAAACTAGTATTACCGTTGAACGAAATAACATATACTACAGTTTCAAAATATATTAGTATGATATTACCTTTACATGAATCTAACAGTGATTTATTATAAAACATTATTGATGGATAATTAGTTGCATTCCCTTGAAACAAATTACGTAGATGTGCTTTTAAAAACAGTATCCTTTTAGACTGTAGCGAAGTTGCTATCATATATAAGAACGTTAAAATCATCTTGATAAAAATTGTATTTCTTTTAATGGTAATGAGTTACTTGCTCCTGAAACAAGAAACATCTTCATTTTACTTCTTATTTATATAGGCCATGATCATGAATTAATCAATCAAACTGATTATGAGAATATTAACAAAATCATTGAGTAGAAGTTGTATGTACTACATTTTAACCCTTTGCAAACGATCAATGCATATATGTGTTCGTCGATCAAACAACGTTTTTACAAAAGTTATTTGGTACAATGGGGTATATAATATGGAGTAAATCATTTTGTTACAAGCGATGTAATGGATAAGATTTTTAAATTAGAAAAACATTTTTTTAATAGCTTTATCCCCTCATGCGATATTTACATTCCGCTTAAACAAAACACGCTGCATATATAAGTTTTATTTTTTTTTAAATAGATAGTAAGGACGTAGATATTTTTCTTCGAATTACTACCTTTATACAGAGTAAGGCAATGACTATTAGCATCTCAGATATCTTCGAAATTATAAGCTCCACAGAAATATTTACTCAAATAAATTTGCACAGTATGAAGGGACCCATCCTCCATTTTTTTAAATGGATCGAGATGCTTTTGTTTCCGTATCACGACAGAGGATCTTACAATGAGTTCTATCACGACTGTGAAATTTTATTTCAGTAAATATTTCTGTAAGACTTCTGGTTTCGAAGATATCTTAGGTGCTAATAGTTATTGCCCCATCCTGTATACTAAAAATTTATTACTTTATAACTCAGAAACATCAACTCAGTTTACGTATTAATTGATGTTTTGAAAAGTGCCATACATTGTAACATTATATGCGTAGTATTCGCTAGATAATTAAAATTCTGATGTCAGTCATACACAAACTAAAATTAGTAGACAAAGCGTTAAGAATAAAGCAGATGAAACTCTATATCATCGATGACAGAAACCACTAGAAAATGTCTCCTCTCATAAGAGAACAGTACACTTTACAAAAGCACAAAATTTTATGAAATTTCTTAAACAAATTTTGAAGGACATAAATACACGTGATATTCTTGAAAAGTTCCAATCAATATTTGATAACTGATAAGATGCCTATGCTACAGATGCTACAGATAAATTACACTTAGTTTTTGTTGTAAACATTGATTCTTTGATCATGTTATTGCTAGTCCTCTGCTTTAATCAAAATTGATAATGTCACAGATTAAAAAAATAGAGTGCATCAAAACAGAGATAGCTTTCTGTTTAAAAACCTTGAGGATCACTCAAAAACCCTACAAGTCTCTGTTTTCTTCTCAAAAGATCAAACCCATTCTATAATCCAATTAGAAAATCCTCAAAAAATTGAAGCAACTGAAATCATTAACCATTAAAAATAATCATACTCTTATTAGTAAAAAAAAACTGAGTTTACAGTTTTAATGAAATTATAGTTGTAACAGCATTTGTTTTTTTAGATACCTTTGTAAGTTAAAATGTTATCATGCTTAATTAAATGAACTTTTACAATTGGAACCATTTTTCATTTCTATTTAACTTAGTTTAAGAAGGTTTAATTATAAAAAAAGCTATGATACTAATGATGAAGAATACAAGTTTTGCAATACAAATTTCAGTACTTACTGATCACCTTACATAATTAATCTATGAGTTCTTGCTAATGAATTTTACAGAACAATTTAATAATGTTATCTTTATCTTATCTATTATGTTATCTTTATCTTTATATTAATTGTTATTTGTAAATCATACATTCGATATGCATAGTATCTAACAAAAGCAAGTTAGAATTGTTGATTAACAAGCAGTTAAAATAGAGCACAAAGGAATAATAATTAACCTCTTGTCATATTGTTTACTGAGAAAAAATACTGCCATTCTAGTACAGGCAGATGCTTGCCAAATGAATAAGAACTGAACCATGTTTATTTCTATCTTGGTAAGCTGTTAATTCAAAACTTAACAACACAAACTCACGCACGGTAATTCACATTTGGTCTGAAAGTGCGACCAAGAGTCTCACAGATGATATTCATATTTGGCTTGAAAGTATAGCCGAAAGTCTCATTCATGATATTCATGTTTGACCTGAAAGTATGATCAAAAGTTTCACTCATAACATTTCTATTTGATCTGAAATTGTGACCGTAAGTGAAGCTCGTCAAAGTATGGCATGTAATTAAATACAAAACACCCTGATCTGAGAAAATATTTCTGGACATTGAAATTATTTAAATAAAAATTGAGGTTTATAGTCTTGTATTTTCAACTTACTATTATGAGAATCAATATATGTATATTTTTTCAGTTGCATTTCTTTTCATAAAGAACACAACAAAGAATTTCCACATTTCATGAATAAATATAATTTAAGAATTATTTAATTATAATCTAGTATGGCATTAAACTTAACCTAGAAAACTGTGTATACACAGTTCAGCTTATGTATTGATATAAGATTTAAATAATTTACCAAATAAATTTGTATGTCACAAAAGAATGATTATATTGTAGCAATATTCATACATTATTTTAAAGCAACTACTTTTTCTTAGATGTTATCAATGAATGAATTGTGATACTATGTAGCTGTTACCAAATCATGAACAACAATTTTTTAAATAAAGAATATAAAATGTCACGTACCTATTTTCAAATACTACTGTTTACTTATGAAGCTAAAAACGAATATATAGACTATCAACACTGTCAACAGCAATTTCACACTAACAAGTATATTACACATGGTATACCATGGTATACTAATTTATTGACGCTTCAATAACTGTGCGTGTCACCCACGACATAGAAATATAGTGACGGAGCATTGGCCGGGAAAAAACGCGGTTCAGTATGAAGCCAAGGGGGATGGTCATCGGCCATCTTGCGTTGCTATTTTACAGCGGAAAGTTTAAATAGGACTATAATTGAAAATATGATTACATGTTTGAAAAGAAATTTTTAGGATTTCAACACTTTGTATATCTAATTTTGTATTATAGTTTGTTACCTTTTTAATCTATCAATGGTTACAATGTATCTATGACTTTGTCTTTAAAGCAACTACTTTACATATGAGTGTGATTGTATAAATAAAAAGGAATTACTGCGTTTTCTATTCATTAGCATAGCTAATATACTCTGAAAATTTAATTCCCATATTCCGGCAATTGAGGTAAGTGGATTCCTTTTTATTTAAACAAACACACTCATATGTAAAGTATGTTTTTAATCAAACTATAACAAAAAATTAGATATGCAAAGTTTTAAAATTCTAAAAATTTCTTTTCAAACATATAACCATATTTTCAATTATATTTCAATATCCCGCTATTTAAATTTCCCGCTATAAAAGAGCAACGTAAGATGGCCGATGGGACTCCTCCCTTGGCCTCATATCGCACCACCCCCTTCCCGGCCGATGACCCTGTGTGACCCTGTTCCTATTTCTATGTCCATGGTCCATGTTCTTAGCCGTCACATCATAAACGTCATAAACGTCAGATCTGGACACAAACTCACACCGTTTGAGATGAAAGATGTTTTGAGTTTATCGATCTTTACACTCTCTAAAACCAACGTGCTTTTTGGAACATTACAAACTTAATGTTTTTAAGAAATATGTATTGCTATATCTTAAAGTAATTTTGAGATCGAGAATACATTTGAAAAGTAGATAAACATGGGAATAGGTACAAGCCAATTTACCGAAGACGAATTGCAAGATTACCAGGTGACGTTACAATTGTAATAAAATATCTTATATCAATCTTATTTATATTATAGTATCACTTTTTGTTATAGGATTTGACATATTTTACAAAGAAAGAAGTTTTGCAGTAAGTGTATTTATAATCGTAATCTTCTTAGAAAACTGTCGACGTTTAAGTTAATAATTAAATTTTATAATATTCTTTTATACAATAGCGTACATCAAAAGTTTAAGGCTCTCGCTCCAGAAAAAGTTGGTCACAATAAAAATGCTAAACTTCCAATGTCCAAAATTTTACAGTATCCTGAATTAAGAGTGAATCCTTTTGGGGATAGGATTTGTAAAGTTTTCAGTTCTAGTCAAGATGGAGATTGTACTTTCGAAGATTTCTTGGACATGATGTCTGTGTTTAGCCATGCAGCTCCGAAAGCTGTGAAAGCAGAGCATGCATTTAGAATATTTGGTAATGTTTCATATGCAATCTTATTAGGTTTCTTAAACTTACTAATATATTTTAAACAGATTTTGATGGCGATGACATGCTTGGCATCGGAGATTTAAAGCAGGTTGTTGATAGACTTACTGCACCTCAAAGATTAACTGAAACAGATATGCAGCAAATTCTACAGTGTATATTAGATGAAGCAGATTTAGATGACGATGGTGCATTAAGTTTTGCCGAATTTGAACATATTATTGAAAAAAGCAATGATTTCTCTAAGTAAAACTTACATTAATTTTGTTATGTTTATAGTTATGCTAATATCACAATGAAATTTTAATTAACATATTTATTCGTGTTTGCAGGAGCTTTCGTATACGTTTGTGAAACACAAAACATGGTTTAAGACAGTGAATAATTAACACAAGACTGAGCGTTATATTATTGTTAAAACACCTTAATTTATTAGTAGGCCTAACAATTTTTATCATAAAGAGAAATATAATATTAAGAATTTAGAACGTACGTGTCAATGTTAATATTTTTTCAATTTAAATTGACGTGGTTAGATTATTTAAACACGGTAAACTCAACAATGAATATATCTGCAAAAAATAATAATTTTGGCCTATTTTGGGGAGAGGTAAACCTTCATCTCCTTTTAATAGATGCGAAAGGAAAGCTAATTCATACTGCCCAATGGAGCACCTGTAATCTTGTCGTACATAGTAATTCTTTTATATTATCAATAAATAAAGGATAAATCGAAGAAGTTATGTTATATCCAATGTCATATTACACTAATAAACAAGCCTTTTAAAACAATGAATGGGAAATATAATTACTCCAGAAGAATGAGCAGCGCTATAATTGTTAATAATTATTTTTTATTATTCATTGAATTCGTTGCAATCGTATATTTACATATATGTAGATAAAAGTAGAAAATTTGTTTAGAATATCTAGCGGTGCGAGGTAGCAACTATTTCACGAAAAACTTGAGCGGTTCGCCGAGAGATGGCGCCACATTTTCCGTTATTTTTATTTATTTAAAAAACTTAAGATCGGTCAATTATTAGTGTTCATATCAACAATTAGAAGTTGAATTATGATAATTACAGCGTAAAATTATATGAATATGCAGAAAAAAATAAAAAAATATGAATATATCTGTCATATATAGCAAAAACAAATTATTTGAATTGTTTGTCTCGAACAAACTGTTTTCAAACTAACTTGAGACCATGAAAATACCACCAGCGATACATAAATTTTATAAAGTTCATAGAAAAATAGTTTTATACTCTATCCGAATAGTATTATTAGTAAAAACATGACACTGGAATCGTTCTTTATTTTATTGGCTTTAAAGTACACACCAACAGGACCCGTTAGCCGAAATAAAACATATCGGACATCAGGAAACATGATTTTTTAACTGTTTTATTAAGTAAAAATCTAGTATATACAAAAAGTAGATATAAATAAAAATTAGTCGACTTAGCACCGTCGCACATACCATCTACAAGTAATAAAAGAGCATCGTTGTACTCATTCGCGCTACAGAATTGGTTACTTCGTTTTTCATGCTAAAAGAACTGCCATTTTATGGATCAGCCATCTTGATTGACAACGCACGAGACCCAATAACTATTCAAACTTCGAAACTTTAATCCATAAATAACACGTCAACCAAAATTACGCATGTCTATTTGTCAATCAACGTAAACGTATAAACAAAAATATAGGCTGGGCTAAAATTTAGTTTAGGAAATAAATCGTCGCTAACCTACCATTAACAATTACTTCAGAAAGGAGTATTAAATTAAAAATGTATTTCATTACCGAAACATTTGCACAGAAAAATGAACTTGTTGTTTCTTAATTGACTCAAGTATTTATTATTTTTATTCCAGGGATTTCTCTGTATATATATATACTATTAGGTTGTCCCAAAAGTTTCTTTCGTTTTATTAATAATTAATTCATACACAATGTTTTATGTTACATTACAGAATTGTGTACAATTCATTTCGCTCCATTACCGTTACACCAACAATGTCTAAGAAATAATTGAATCCAACTGACGAAAGAAACTTTTAGGACAACCTAATATATATGTAAATAGTGACCGTATACCGTATATACAGTAAGCATATACAGATAACCCAATACTTTTCCAATTCTTATTCCCGTTCCAGTGTTGCAGAATCCCAAAACAGTTCCACGCACATCGGAACGAGAAACCAGGTATGAAAAACATAAGCTATACTTCAGTTCAAGTTATTAACCGAATTATTCCTCGTGTTTGAGCGGGGGTTGTCTAGTACCGAAAGGGGATTCCAGAGGTACCAAATAAGTAACCTTCTCGCTACCTTCGCCAACTCTGTCGTCCTTCACAAGTGGCCTGTTTTTCCTGAGCAATTTACGCGGACGTTGGATCACTTCCTCGTAAGTAACGTAATCAGGTCTCTGGACCGGGCCTCTCTGCTTCTTACTATAATAACCTGACGAGTTTTCCACAGCGTACGCTTCATCAGGCTTCGCAGTTTGCGAGACCGGAGTGACCGTGTACCCAGCATTGATCAAAGCAGACAAATCCTCCTCCGTTAAAGCTCGTACTCCAGAAGCACCAGCTTGGAAACCAGAGTGGCTGTCTGGCTCCACCTGCTCTATAGTCAACGACTTGATAGGCGACTTCTTCAGCAATCCTGATTCGGATACGTAAACAGACTGAGCAGAGGAAGGTATCTTAAGTTTATGCGTTTGTCGAGGCTGTGTGATGGCAGATTGACTTTCAACCGGGGCTGCTTCTATCACTTTCAGGTCTTCGGGTTTGGGAACCGACCTGGGAACATGGGAGGACCCTGAAGCCTGGTACTTCTGCAGCTGATCGGCACTGAAGTAGCTGTTGGGCGCAGGCAGAGGAGCGTTAACGGTTTGAAGAGTGAAGTGGTAGACTGGGGAGTGAGGATCGGCTTTCTTTCCTTCTACTTCACCCTTGGATATCGCCAGGATCTCCTTGTTAACCTCGTTGCGTCCTTGAACCTGGAGTTTGTACAGAGCTTCAGCCTGAGCCTGAGCGAGAGCCTGGGCGCGGGCTTGGTTCTTCTCGAAATTCAGAGCGTAGTTGTGCACCTCCTCTTGGACCCTAATGTGAGCTTGTTGCTGCGCTTCTAGTTTCTTGATGGCGTCAGCGTGCGCCTTGAACTCTGCAGCCTGCTGCAACTTCCTCGCCTCTGCCACTTCGGCGGTCGTCTGAGCTTTCACCTTCGCCCTGTAAGCGGCCTCAGCGCCTTTCGGCTGCAGCTGCTCGTACAAGTAGTTACGTCCAGCATCGCTGACCTGGGAGCCTTGTTGGATCTGCTGCAGAGCCGATTGCTGCTGCAGAGCCGACTGCTGCTGCAGAGCCGACTGCTGCTGCCTGTGACGCTCGTTCGAGAGCCTTATCTGCGCAAAGGCGTCCTGCTGGTGTCTGTTGTGGGCAGCTTGGGCCACTTTTTGATAGGCTAGCGCCTGCGCGTCGGCCTGGGCTTGGGCCTGAGCCTGAGCCTGTTCGAGGGCCCTCAGATGAGCCTCGTCAGCTTCGTAGTCGTACTGAGGCGACGGAATGAATTGTTTCGCAGCTGGAGCTTGGTACTGAACCGGTTCTTCGATGGACTGATAGGCAGCCACTTGTTGCTGCGGTTGTTGTTGTGGTTGATGGTATCTCGGTGGCGATGTCTCGATGTGATATTGCTCCGGTAGCTGAGCTGGGCTAGCCTTCGCGTACTCGGATGGGTAGCTTACCAATTGCTGAGAATACGCCGAAGAGCTGCCTTTCGGTTGCGTCGGGACCAACTTGAACTCTTGAGCTTGGTTTGCAGTTACCAATTGCAACAGTTCTTGCTCGAACGTTCCCAACTTTGATTGAGTGTAGGATGGACCTTGGTATTCGTTAGGTTCAGGTGGATTCGAGCCTAATCGGGCTGTGCGAATGGCTTCGGCGCGGTTCTGAGCGTCCACTTGGGCTTGGATATCCGCGGCTGCTTCGGCCTGAGCCAAAGCCTGAGGATGAAGCTGAGGACGCGGCCTCGGGGGAACCACCGCTGGTTTTCGGTAGTTGTAGTAGGCTTGTTGCAAGGCCTGCTGCTGCCTTGCGTAGGCTGGCTGTGGTCTGCGTTGAGGCGGAGCTGGTTGAGGCTGGTCTTGCCTGTATTGCTGCAGGATTGATAGATACTCCGGTGACAGCTGAAAATATTTAGAATATTTGGAAATTTTGTCAGGCTAATGAAATGTTTAACGCTAGATTTGGATTAGCTGGTAATGTTTAGAATATTTGGAAATTTCATCAGGCTAATGAAATGTTTAACACTAGATTTGGATTAGCTGGTAATGTTTAGAATATTTGGAAATTTCATCAGGATAATGAAATGGTGAACAGTAGATTTAAACAAATTACTATTACTGAAGTGATGTTTTAAGGGGGAAATACCTTCATATCATTAAAAACAATGGAGATATTTTAGGTACAAATCTTAGGTGACTCTACCCTGTAAAAGATGTATTGTGCCATAAGTAGCCTAGGACTTTTACACAGTACCGTACCTGTTCAATATTTTTATTACATTCTATTTCTTATCATAATTTTTTCTCCAAAGAGCATTCTTCTCTTCATGATAGAAGGTTTAATAAATGATATACAAGAGCACTTGAAATTGATGTTTAGTTAACAAACCACAAAATTGTCTGAAAGATGGCATTATGGTACACCTAGTGGCAGGTAGAAAGGTAACAGAGTGAAATCGTATAAAACTCAATAATGTAACATAAAACATAGAACAATGCATATATATTATTTACTAATAAAAGGAAAGAAACATTTTGGAGAACCTAATAGAGTTAAACGTTATGAAACTTATGAAATTATGCGCCAACAGGACCAAAACATTCATACAGGTCAAACTGATCATCTCTTGCTCTCTTTAAATTAGTTTAAAATGTG